>NC_134572.1:135946604-136064104 GCF_050947875.1 Dermacentor variabilis
GCAAAAAAACAAAAAGTGGAAATGCTCGTGTGAACCGTTCAAATGCGTAAACTTGAGACCATCGAGAGATAATAGCCCGGGTTCGCATTACCCCATACGCGGCCCTGCAAGAATGCAAGGCGCTGTTTCTAGCATCTTAGCTTAGCGACTGAATCTTTCTCTTTACGAGTTGCGAGTTAATTTCGGACAATCGCTCCGTCGTAATATTGTTAAGGTAACAAGAAAACTTTCGCTCCTAGATCTACGCAATCACCGCCAGCCTCTCGTACCTCTTGCTAACAAGCTTTCGGTGTTGCCCCCTTCCTATCTTCTCGCGAGGCGCGATAGAGTTTATTTTTTCGCTCCGTGCTTTACGGCTAATGCGTATCTCCGCCAAGTGTCTCCCGCATGCAAGAAGCTCTGCTGCCCGCCCCCCTCACAATCCGAGTGGTCCATATACAGCGCCTCCTGTTGGCCGTAAATAACGGCTGCCTTTTTTGAGGCGTTATAGCGACGTACGAGTAGGGAAGTGGCGTGAGTTAGGCCGCGGCGCACGCGCAACTTCTTCAGCAGTGTCAACCGGCTTGAAACAATAGCGGATCTCGCGCAACGACTCTCGCAAGCCGCTGTCACGATGCCGCACGCTATACGGCACCGTTTGAGAGCGCCGGAACGACTTTCTTTTTGTCGCGCCTCGGTCTTCTTCCGAGCCACCTCGTTTTTTTTTTTGCTGCATGCGACGTGCGTAGCGCGCGACTCCGTGGCGCGGAGCCCGGCTTGTGACACCTTTTACTGCGCTTCCATTGTTTCAATTTACGGCGCTGCCGCGGACGCCCGCGCTCTTCCTCTAATGGGTTTTCGGGGTAAACTTGTCCTTAGCCGGGGGCGTATATCATTTTGTTCGCCGCGCGCTGCCGCACGGCAGGTACATACGCAGGTGCTTCGAGTGAAATCGCGAGTTCTCGTAAGGCAGTTTTATACGCAAGGGTCTATGCCCGTAGTCAACCGAAACCATTGTTTGTTAGTTTCATTTTTTTTTGTTTATTCCTCTGCATTTGTTCTTGTTTTTGACAGAGAAAGCCTGCTCAGGCTGTGAAACGATTCTGTTTGTTTAGTATACTGTATGCATACAGTTGGTTTAAATTAACAGGGTGGCTCTTTAAGGCAGTGCGCACGCATAATGCCAATCACATTTCTGAGAATCAATCAATAAATCAGTCACTCAATCAACCGCGCACACAGATACATACAGGCACCCATGAACGCACAATGAAGATTAGCGGATCTGTCGGGATGCGGATATGCTGAGCTTCCTTGGCACAACAACGAGGGTGCAAGGTTGAGTCGTCACAATGGCCGCTTCAACATTCCCTAATTTACATATCATATGTAAAAGAGAGCCCCCAGTATAAGAGTTCAATACTTCGTGGCGAAATGTATAAATAAACGCATTGTTAGCAAGCACCTGTCGAAACAGTATACCATCATATGTAAGGTATACACCCCTAATGGTGTCTTCAAACAAGCGATTCGACAACTGTGTGGATAATTACGCGCAGGCTTGTTTAGAAAAGATGAGTTTTGCCCCACTTTTGAGCTAGGTAATGAAGCAGTGCTGAAGAGTACGCTGAAATACTAATTAATAAAACACCATATCGCAGCCCCTGACAATTAGGCTTTCTTTACTTGTCCGATTACGTAAGAGCGTTAATGCTGGCACTTTGTTATGTTTAATTTTGTTCCCTCGTTCAGACGAGAACGCCGGCGATCATGCCCGGAGTGCGAGCCACCACGAAACAGGGTGGCCTGGACACGGCCGTTCTCGGAAAGGAGACCCACAGGTAAGTTTTATCTCTCCTCCTTTACTGAGCGTGCTGTCAGTTTAGCAAAAACCGCAGCTAGATTTTGACACCTGTACGACTGCTGACGTTGAAGTCTATTTCCTTTGTGCTGCACCAGTATAGCACTGGCGAAGTCACTCACAAAGCTAAATCACTCACAAAAAAAGGAGCAAGTCGGAAAAAGTAAAGAAAAAGGAACACGCCTATGGGTGGCGCGGTTCGAGTTCGTCACTGCTCGATAATGACACCAGTGTTCTAACTGCTGCAACACGGTAATTCTACAGGAATTACGGAAGATCAGTGCTTCGATGCACATCACGTGGCTCGATGCGCTCGGGCGAAGGCAAATGTGCACGCCATACATTTCGAGTCCTTCGCGAAAGACTGGATCCGCATTTTGTGAGGATCACTTTCACCAGATGTAAGCTTTGGCACCAGTGCCCACTATATGTTTACCGTGAAAAGACAAACTTATTTGTGTATGCAAATAGATTCCCGTCGTGCTGAATGGATAAATGTGAAACAATAATTCCACCTCGTTCTCTCTGATAAACAAACAGGCCCGTAGCTTCCTTCAATAACATGTGATGATTTGATTCTCAAGGACGATAAGCCTGCACAAACCGCTTTAGCAGAAATGGATGCCAATTAAAGTTAATCGATGTTAATTGTTATAGTGCGCTGGATCGTGAATGACAAACGTTTGACGATTTGATTCTTAAAAGGAAGCCTTATCTTGGGACCAGTTCACTCCCATTTTCCCTATTCGAATACACGTAAAACACAGCAATGCTTTTATGAGACAACCGCGGGGCCACTCTGAGTAAATTTTACTGAATTTGAGAGAACGTTAATCTCTGGTGAGTTTAGGAAGCAGGCTTTTGATTTTGCTCTTCAGTTTTCTTTACAGAGGTCGCTGAAAATCGGCAAGTTTCAAAAACAAGAAGCACGAAGTTTACAAATCCGTAGCTTTGCACCCAGAAAAGAGATTGCGGTCCTGTAAATTGCATCTGTATAGGGCATCTAAAGCGGACAAAGTTGATCTATAAGCTTACGACTTACGTGGAATTGTTGCAGTGCTCCCAAAATATACGCAACTACTCACAAAGTAGTGGTACAATTCAGAGCAGGGCAAACAGATCAGTTTTGCCGACTTCATAAGCTTTAATAAGTGCAGTTTAGAAAATTCGTGATAGCGTCATTTATTACTTAATTAGAAAGTTGAAAACATTGTACTCAATCTTTTTTATTATTTTTAGAATTTTTTCAAACAGAGAGAAAGAAAACGGCGGCCTAACTAAAAAATGTGCTTGCTACAGCCAGTAGATTTCAATTTTTTTTTAAATATTTTATATGCGAATAATCTGATCAAGATGAGTGCAGCGGTTGCCCAGAAAAAAGACCTATTCATTCGAACGTATCTGGATGGGATCTTCCGAGCTAAAGCTTCCTCTAAGGACGACAAGCCCGCACAAATTACTTAAACTGATCTTAATTGCGATTGTGGGATGTGATTCTGAACTGCTACATATATGATCGGGTGGATATGCTTAGCGCCCCTCTCCACTTCCTTCTTATGTTTCTAACTCCCCCTCCCCCTTCGCCCAATGTATTGCAACAAACAGGACTTTCTTTTTTGGTTAACCTACCTGCCTTTCTCCTTTCTTTCCTCTCCTTCCCTTTCTCTTCTCTCTCTCTCTCTCTCTCTCTCTCTCTCTCTCTCTCGCTATTTTTTATCTCACTTTGAGCCAAACTCACAAAGTTTGGCTATGAGAGATGCTATAGCTAGTAGCCCCGGGAACGTTTTGATCACACAAGGGGATCTGCTTGCAACGCGGCCTAGAATCTCACCACAAACGCTTTCGCGTTCTGCTCCAAACCGGTGTAACAGACTAGGTAGCACCGCTGCGACAAAACAGGCACCAAACGAAATGGCACTGCATTCGAAGATGACATAGGTGCAGAATGTCTGTCATCAAATTAAACGTTCGCGAGTGTAGGACGGTTTGGGATGACGCGGGACGATACTGTTGCTGAGCCTACAAGGTATATATATATATATATATATATATATATATATATATATATATATATATATATATATATATATATATAGCGTAACTCTAAAACATTGTTATTAGCGTGCCACTAATTGCACGGTTGTACTTTCGAGCGAGCGGCCCTTTTACAGCGGTGCCCTCAGGAACAGTATTCGCAAAGGCTCTTATCGCACATTATCGCGACAACGAGCACAATAAGCTCGTTATCGCGATCATAAATCTCGGGACATTTTCGACGGTACCATTGGACCCGACCGCCACCACGTGAGTGGCCGTTGTAGATTTACAAAATAACTGCGATAGGAAAGAGTCTCATGTAGGCACTTTATTCCTGAAAGAAATCCGTGATCTTGGAAACGAACAAACGAACACATTCAAGCATTAACAGCTTCAGAAATGCGTACCTTGCACCTTTTAGAACACACTCTATGCACTCGGAACAGGCAAATGGCATTTTCTCTTTGCCCGTGCAACGAAAACGTAGAACACGGCTCGGAGCAAAGGTTCACTTTCGCCGTTGAAAAAAAAAAAAAAAGAACAAGAAAACATTAGCCCACTTGCTATCAGAGATGTTCGGCCAGCTCTCGTTGAGTCACAATGAGTTACAAAAATATAAGCTGGTGAAAAATCGATAATTATCTCGCTTTCGAACAAAAACACAGGCGTGACTACCTAAATGCCGATCTTTTGTTTAGATTTATTAACAAGCCAAAAACACAGCGCCATTGTTCGCGAAATATTCTACTGCACAGCCACGTTCACAGCAAAACAACATAATCCTTCTCGTGTCACGTGACGTCACGTTTCCTTATCTGCGTTCTGAGTACTCCGCTGGAAGTAGAAAAAAAAAACAGAAGAAAAAGTAACCAAGACGCCGTGGATGCGTACAAATCCATTCTACGTACTGTTTGCCGACAATTGTGAAGAACTGCGATAGATACAACTTAAAGTACTATAGCCTCAGGTCCAGGTCAAGTACTGCAGTAGCTTTAAACGCAATAAACACTTCCAGATAATTTTTTAAAGCAAGTGAGTATAAAGGTAGGCTCGCTTATATCTGCTGAAACGCTCCAGAAGATAAAGAGACCCGGATGCTTTTAGGTGTTTCAATAATTGCATTTGATGATGGGATTGTATAAAAGGCTAAAACTGTAAACTTCTTCACTGTGTTATTGCTGAAGTCAGGGCATACATAGTACATTTTCTTTTCTTGTTTTTGCGGGGGGGGGGGGGGAAGGGGATAATCTCTATTCGGCACCATATAGTGTTTCGGTTCGAGTTTCCGCTTATGCCAGTTCAGGGAGTAAATATTTTCACTATCATCAAAATACGATTGCATCTGCCACCTTCATTTCTTTCAACATGCAACGCAAAGGCACCCACACAGTCGTTCATGCGAACGCAACACTCGTGCTTTTCTAGAATACTTACACACCTCAAAAATGTATGCTTCCTATCACATCAAGCAAACCTGGCTCTCTTCCTCAAACCAGCTGCGCAGAACATACTGGCCTGGGTTTGTCTGGCTTCTATCCAATAAGACGCCACGTAGTATTATTGACACCTTTGAAATAAAATAACTTTGTTTTCCACCGCCATTGCTCGCTTCTTTTAACGAGATGGACAGAGTGCATCCCAGCGAAATTTATTTTAGAAGTCGACTGCAGTGGTTTAGAAATTCCCGCTTGCACTTCATGCTACAAACAATCGCAAAAGTAAAACAATTCGAGAGTTTTAGTACTCCGTTCATGACGCCGCGTATGCTACGTGCGCAATCTTTTCGCGGAACGCCACGGCATTTGTCACCACCCAACCTTTAGTACACACGGAAGTACTCTGTTACGTGAACCAAATTAAAGGCCACCCTAAAGTAAGCAGCTTGCTTGCTGGTTGCTTTCTGACGCCGCCATATTGCAAAAGCAAGGTGTCTCGCGCTGTCCGGAACATTACGAGAACGACGAGAGCGGGATGTGATGCCTCCCACGGTACGCTCGCAAGACCCGGATACGCGCCGACCGCGTTTGCACGCACGTTCTGTCTTTGTTGCGCTATGCGCATGCGCGCTCCGCGAAACATGGCGGTCGCGCTTATATGCAACCCCAGTGCGTGCGCAACGAACGCCGCACTAAAACTCTCTACTGGCTTGTTCGTGCCGTCCTCGGAAAGGCTTTTTGTCACAGCTAGCAACAACACTTCACGAGCCGTCAAGGCTCGAATCCGCTACGACATCTGAAGAGCGCGTAAATAAGGACATGTTGCGAGGAAGAAAGAAGGGGAACAAGGCACTCTGAATGGTTGTATTGCACAGCGCATCTTCCTGAGCACAACAAAAGGACACACAACACTGCACTCATAAGATTACGTCGCGAAATATGAGACCGGCGTATCATATAGCTTTCTTCATAAATATTCAACGCATCTCGGCGAAGACAACCACGACATTGTACGTACACTAAACGGCAGACTAAGCTCACGTATAAAAGAGGCCAACTCACAATAGAAGCACATGATATAAGACGGCGGCGAAGCTAATTGACGTTCGGCCACGCGTCGCGCTTTGCTGGGGCCCCTCAACAAGGCACCAGCTGGGGAACTGCACGAGAGGGCGCGAAGATTGGTCGTTTCAACAAGCATCAGAACGTTGAACATCGCAGTTCGTCGTACGCCTCACAAGGAGCAAGCTACTGTGTGCGCGATGTATAGGGAAACCTGCTCATGTGATTGTGTTTGTGCAAGCGCGAATACAGACATGACGGAGGGACACGCTTTTGCCCAGCCACTATGCACGCTGTCGTCTTGGATAGATGCATACATAAATGTAAAAGAGGTACTGTGCTTGTACGCCCTGCTGAAAGGCACACCTGGCGCTTTGTAATGTGATACTGCGCGTCTCCACACCTGCAACACTATATCGAGAGTGCTGGCAGCCGCTCTGACTACAAACCTATCTTATACGCACACCTCTGAGTTGCTGTAACCGTTTGTCGTTATGCTTAAACGTTCATCGTTACCGGTCGATTCTGAGTGACAGGGCTTTTGTAAAGTAGCGGAATATTCAATCAAACGCGCCTACTTTTACGCCGTTCACTTTGCCACTTGCAACTATACCAAATATCACAACGGGTCCGATCATCAATACTGCTTTAGGTTTGGCGCTGCGCACTTTCTCGAAGCGGATCGAAAGACAGTGGCACGCTCGCGTAGCTACGATTGGACAGGTGACATAAACTCGCCTGGCACGAGTACAGGTTGAATGGCATTCGAAGGTTGAGTCGTCTCTCGTATAAGCGCTTGGGACAAGGCTTCCTTCTGCTTCTCCCTTCTACGCAGCAGAGCATCCACAGCCCGTGTCACAAACCGACAGCGTGTCTATAGGAAAAGGAGCACAGTCTCTGCCTTTGTGTCCGCTTGAAGGGAGCAGCAGGCGGAAGACAGCGCTCACCTCCCCCCCCCCCCCTACCGCTATCTCCGGCACCTATGAGATTGCCCATCTAGAACGCCCACTGGCGTCGTTGCGGGAGGCGATTTGTTTACGGGACCCAAAACCCAGGGTCGACCGATTTGCAAGCCAGCTCTGTTTCTTCTGCTGCCGCCGAGACGCGGGCAGCGGACCGAACGCCGGCGGCACCAGCGGGACCCAGACTCGGTGGCGCCGTCGGAGCCGTTATTCAGGGCGCTCGAAGGCGGGCAGCCGCCGCGGTGCCGCCGGCGGCGCCCGAACGAAACGCATCCGCACGTCGCGCTCCACAAAGGACCGCATCGCACCGAGAAGCACGTTTGTTATGACGGACTGCTTTCCTGACTGCGCTCCTATATGCCCGTGCGCCAAAGGGGAACCCAACAGCCAGAGATGCACTTTTTTTTTTTTTTTTTGCGTGTGCGTGTGGTGCGCCGCTGCGCTCCGAAGCCTTTATCGCCCTGCTATAGCCCGTTGCGCGCTCTGCTCTCCCGGCTCTTCTAAGCTCGTTCTCGGCACGGCTCAACAGCACTGTCTATGTGGGAGGACGCGAGGTGGACGACGGATTTTTCAACCTTCGCGCTGGCGTGCGCGGTCTTTTCTTCTTTCCTTTTTTTTCTGTTTCTTTTGCTTTGTTTTGTTTCTGACGCGTTTAGAAGCAGCCCGTTGCTCGCGCCACGACAGCGAAAGAATGAAAGGGCTTGGCAAGCGAAGCACACACGCGGACGGACGGACGGACGCCTCATTTACGCGAATCAGGCGACCTAGCTCGCACTCCCGCAGTTAGAGGGCGCGCATATACGTGTGCGTACTTTTGCTCCACTACACGTTCTCGGCAGTGCTGAAGTGCAGCCGCTGCTTCTGTTCGGGCATTCTCGCTATGTTTGGCTGGCGATAACCGTAATAAGAGGACAGCGGAAAACCGCGGAGAGAGCAGCGGCGGCGGATGAACAGGGCGCAGTTATGGTAATGCGCCTTCCGCGCATCCATGCGTGCCCGCGATCCCAATGACCCCGTGCTGTTTGCTCGTCGGCGGCCCGGCGACTGAGAGCAGCGCGAGGGGCCTACGTGCGGCCCCTGCTCAGTGGCACGCTTATCGGCCAGCGCGAGGGCCTCCCGGCGCGGCGCTGCTGCTGCGGCTTTGTGCGCCGTGTGAGGAGATGCATTTAGCCGGAAGTGGCACTAGGGTGGGCTCATTTGAATAGCCTAACGAGCCTCGCCGAGGCGCCTCTGGCTGTTCGACTCGCGCGCTGGTCGCGCCGCACTTAAAGGCACCTTCTTTGCCTCCCGAGAATGTATACATACTGTATAACCTCGCTGACTCCGAGGCGCAACGCGACGCATGTGTAGAAAATGGTTCGCGGGCGGAGATAAGAAAGCAGATGCCGCGCGAGGCGATAGTTCGGCCTGAAGCGTTGCGTCGTTTGAGGCGCTGCGACACGTTTGCGGTACATGGTATACCAGTGTCGTGACGATAGCGAAGAGGTCGAATGTCAGTGAACCGTCTTTTCTACTGCAAGTTCGTGTGGCTTTGCGCTACACTGATGCTGTATAGCGCTAGAAGCATACGGAAGAAGCGGCTTTGTGCTATTTGTCACGAGCTCACCCTCCGAAGGTAACGAGAGTGTCTTAACCAAACACATATTGACGAGGATGAGTTTGTTCTCGCACACGTACGTTCGTAAGAAGACATATGAGTGATTAGAAGATGTTATTACAAAAAGAAAATAAGCCTGGTGTAGTGTGACGATGCGAGATTTTATACATTTCTGCGGCGGCCTTATCAAGTGTCAAGTCGAGAAGCGCCAGCGCAACAGCATTCGGTCCACTGAGGTACCAACGTAAATTTCGGTGAACTGCAGACGAAGGCAACGGTCTTCTTTCAGCTTGTTGAAACCGACTGGACTCCACGCGGGCTTTGAATATTTCGGCTAATCAGAAGGCAACGAACGAACAACAAAAACACAAAACGAACGACATATGGGATTCAGCGGAAGTACGCACACTACGTATACATTTGCACCGTGGACATTCATAGCAATCGCTCTTTCTTTTTTTTTTTTCAGTAGGATACGTATATGTGCCGACGAGGCTGCAAGGTATAGCGAATACACATTCTAAATAGCTGACAACTTTTTAAAATAAATCTATCTGCCATTCCACTGCGTAAAATCAACACGACTGAACTACATAATCAGCTTCAGCATTTCAATAAAATGTGCAGAGAAGCTTGTGAAAATAAATGCCCGTAGCAAATGTTCCTGTTTTCTCTATCTGTTGGCTCTCTCAAATCCAGCGAAGCACAAGCTATTTCCGTGGCTATGCTCTCTACGCATGACACTGAAACACACGACACTATGTGAAAGCAAATGATTATACATTGCGCCACTTTGGTGATGCCGTGATCACTACCCCTAGAGTCATTGGAGCACTCAGCCGTAGGAGACAGAATAAAAGGAAAAAATAACGAAATGAGGAGGCGGGCAAAGTCTTCAACAAGAATAGATTGCACGAATGATTGGCTAGAAAACAAACGCAGAAAAACAACGAGAGTTATAGCTTTACAATGCTATCCTTTTTCTTTTTGATTATAAGTTGTACTGCAAGGGGGTCACGATGGGTCCCGCAGAAAGCACGCTGACCCGCCGTGCACGCGTCAGAAGGCTTTCGCACGCACGTCGCAGTCACACGCTACAGCATCTTAAATAGCCTCACTACTACAGAAAAAGGCAAAGGCACCTCAGGACTCATTATCCCGAGCTCTACATGAGGGGAAGGGAGATCTGACGATGGTGTACGAATGAGGTGATCACTGGACGGACTTCGCGACCTTTCTTTGTCCAGAATGAAACTTTCCTTTTTTTTTTTCACTACAAAAAAAAAAAAAAACGAAGGTACTTGACTCGAAGGCGAAGAAACCCACGCAAGTCAGCAAAAAAAATTCACGCACACTTTCGCACGTCCACGTATACGAGGCTGGCTAGCCGGCACTCCAAGACGCACGATCTCGCGAAGGGTTTGGTCGCAGAAGCGCGGGAGGTGTTCGTGCAGAGACAACGTCACGCGCGAGGGAGCGCTCCGCACGCCGAGGACGCTGCCTTGACGTCGACGACGCCCAGCGCGAGCGGCACCGGCCGCTGCGGCGTCGCTCGCGCCTCGGTCCCCTCGAGGTCGTCGTCGTCGTCGTAAGGCTCGTCGGGGTTCAGGATGACGTCGTCCTTGTCCTCGCTGTCGTCGCTGTCGGCGGGTTCGACCCCCGGCGCGGCGTCCGAGGCGGACCTCCCGGCTCCGCCGGCGCGCGCCGAAGTCGCGGAGGGAGACGAAGAGGACGAAGACTGCTGCAACGCGGTCCCCGGGTCCGCGCCGCTGGAAGGCGGCCTGCCGGAGTGCTTGGCCTCCAGGCGCGCCTGCTCGTTGATCTCCTTGACGGCGCGCAGCTCCTTCTTGAGCTTCATGCGCCGGTTCTGGAACCAGATCTTGATCTGGCGCTCGGTGAGGCACAGGGCGTGCGCGATCTCGATGCGCCGCCGCCGCGTCAGGTAGTGGTTGAAGTGGAACTCCTTCTCGAGTTCCAGCGTCTGGTAGCGCGTGTACGTCTGCCTGCCGCGCCGCCTCGGGCAACCGTTGGGACCTGCGCGGAAACGTTCGTGGTAATTGTGTGTGTGTGTGTTTTAAATGAATAAAAAATCGCGCGGAAAACTTGCACCAGAACTTTCGCGAAGCAGGGGTCTCGTAAACAGGGCCCCGTGTTCACAAAAAAAAAATGTTATTAGGCTAAAATTGTTCTAGAGAACAGGCACCTAACTGACACAGCTTTGACTTCGTGATTACTCTTTGCAATTGGCCGGCTGCCGTCTATAGCAATGATGATGTGTCCATCACCGGGATTAGCTGAATTTTTTTTCTATAGGAGCAATTCTATGCGCAAGAGGTTTGTTGGAATACGGGCCAAGATTCCAGATAAATGTGATGTTGGACTGCTAATGCCACTTACGAAGGAAAAGCATTTTGAATTCAGCTGCAGTAATGCACTTCTGTGCTCTCTGCAGTTTCCAAGACTGCGATATCATTGTTTCGGAATCATGAAGGCAGACAGACACGACAGGACTGTGCTTCCATCTAGTTCTACCTATAGGGCACTGTTGGGTCTCCGCCTTTCTTTGTGTGGTCCTGTTAGCATGAACTATGTTTAATTATAAAGGCTGCCAACTAACCTGAAGTCATGTTGTGTGAAGCTATATCCTACAAGAAGAAATGCTTCATTTTCATCAACGACGCCATTGTATATCGTAGAATGACTTCTTTTTTGTTAATTCCGCACTTTTGTGGGGAGTCCTAAAAACGTGAAGTCAAGAACAACTCACATTTGTTCTTGAACTTGAAAAGAAGTTATTCATTGCCGGATAGGCCACGTTCAGTTTAGAGACGCAACAAATAAGAACCTATAGCCTCCTCGATTGGCAAGTCTATTTTCAAAATCGTTCAGGCCATTCCCGTCGTGAACTGGTGCTTTTTTTTTTTTCACGCGAACTCTTTTCGGAGCAGGTTTTTTACACCGCACGTAAGCGAGGGTGACTCATAGAAGCAATATATCATACACGCACAAAGAGGCCAATCATTCTCTCCTGCATACGCGCGATAAGGCTGTTGAAGTGAATGCGTCGCACGCCTTTGTGTCGGGGCATTCCGTCTCGCGCACAATTAAACTAAGCAGTTCGCCGCGTCAGCAAGAACAATTCCGTATTGAACGAGGCAATCTTCGGTTCCGCGAAGCAATCGGCGATACCCATTCGACAAGGACCGTAAACCAGAGCTATGGTTCGTAATTTTTTCGCGAAAGGAAGGGTACAGCATCGATCTCGTCATCGCGAGCTTACTCACTTGCCCCCCCCCCCCCGGGGGGAGAGGGGAGGGGGAAGTGTAAGAGCTCCACTATATGCAAGTTCGACTGTTGAATAGAGCGATATACTGCTCGAATACGAAATATGGCCACGAACACGCCGGTTCACGGGTCGCACGTTCGCGCGCTTTTTTGTGAAGCGGAAAATTACCGGCGAATGAAAAAAACTAGTCATTGCACGGGTATTACGAGCATTCACCCTGCGCGGTCTTTAGAAACTTGCGAACGAGCCTTCGTCATTCGTGTGCGACGTTAAATTGGGAGCCGCAGTATTATGCCCGCCCTCTAAACGCAGCGTGACTCATTCGTTCGCACATGTTTACAGCCCATCGGCGTGTTTTGTGGGCATTTGTCCAGCTGCGCAGCATCTCTTTGATCGAGAGTGACTGGGAATGAGCTGGGGAGCCTGACAGAGAGAAACGAAAACGCAGCGTATACACAAACCTGAAAACAGGTGGAACGAGTGCGGATACTCCTCGACCCGATGATGGAGCTTGTGAGCGGCAGCACGGAACGCAGAACCTGCGAGAGAAAAACAGTGAACAAGCCCGATTGAGTTGATGCAATCTTGGGTGGCTTCACTTATAATCGCTGTTCAATTATCGCCACACGTCACCCGCCGTGGTTGCTCAGTGGCTATGGTGTTGGGCTGCTGAGCACGAGGTCGCGGGATCGAATCCCGGCCACGGCGGCCGCATTTCGATGGGGGCGAAATGCGAAAACACCCGTGTGCTTAGATTTAGGCGCACGTTAAAGAACCCCAGGTGGTCAAAATTTCCGGAGTCCTCCACTACGGCGTGCCTCATAATCAGAAAGTGGTTTTGGCACGTAAAACCCCAAATATTATTATTATTATTATCGCCACACGTCGACGGGAGAAGATCAGGCGTGTCAGAGACAGAAAAGAGATGAGGGGGGAAGGGGTTGAGGGGGAGCCAGCGGAAGAGATACAATGATCCCACTTGGAGTTAGGGGGCCTCTCAAATTTACCCGACGTGTAAATAGCAACGGTCGTATGACACATGTCGCTACCCCCGCTCGGAAGACACTGACCCTAATAAAATGTTTTCATCCCAAGAATACGTAGACATAGATGGCTCGATGAGGCGTCGTCTACTTATTGGCGTATGTTGTACTAAACCGATACGTACGGGAAAACAAGAGCTTACGGCAACAATAAAGTAAATGATTTAAGTCGAGCTGCGTTGAAAGACAACGAATTCCGCAATAACGAATTCGTAATTCGTAGCGAGAACAGAGCTCTCGTAGACGAGAAAACGAATAAGATGAAAAACAGGGGCGATGCCACCTATATTGGACTACGGTACCGCTCATGTGACCTCAGCGCTGTCTGACCCACTGCGAGCGGCAGAGAGGGAGGTCACGTGAGGATTACGTCAACACGTTCATTTCGGTGCGGGGGATTCGCATTAAGGAGCAGCAGCGACACGTTCGACGGCAATTTTTCACGCAACAAGGTCACCATATTGGCCCACAGAAAGCGACCATACACTTCCAGACGAGTAAGCACCAAATCTGTGCGAAATATGTGCTGCCTTGTTGCACATTTTGCCTTTAAAAGTATTCTGCTGTAACAATCCTTGGCTTGAACACAAAACGGACACTTCGAAATACCATTACTTGCGAACGGCAACATTGTAGTGTCATTTTCTAAGAACTATAGAGGAGGCTAGGCACTCCAACTACGAGTCCAATAGCGATCCCGCTCAGCAAAAGTACTATATTCAGAGGCCTGTCCATATGCGTAACAATGACGACATGAGGTACCCAAATTTGAGCGTAAAAAGGTCGATGACGAACTCGGTAATTAATACGCTGTAAAAATAACGATATATCGCTTTCCGCGATAAGTCACCTTCGCGTTTACATCTTTATAACTCGATCAATGACTAAATATTCGCAATATACACATGTCATTATCACCGAAAAGCAGGTACTGTAACCACGATGTCACTCAAAAAAATGTGTTTGTTCGTCAAAACAGGTCGACAAATAGAATAAATGAGTGACATTTCGGCAAACAGACAATGTTTATGGGCGACGCAGTATTTGTAGATGACCTAAAATAAGCTCGCCCAGCAATTGGGCCCACCGTTTCATGTACGCAGTCCGGTCTGTCAAGAGCGGAATGTCATGCAATTATGCACTCGGCGTGCGCGAAGCAGGTTCTGTACGCCGCAGGCTTTTCATACATTTTTGGCAAATTACACCTAACTTGAATAGTTAAAAAGAGGTATACAGGTGAGGCTGGATGTTTCACTTCTTAATTTTTGTGCATTGCTTCTTTCTCAGCGGAATGCAGCCGCATAATTGAAGAATCTGTTTGAAAGCTCACTTTTTTTTGACGCTATATGCCGCGCACTGGAGACGGGAATTTACCGACGTGTAATTTCAAAACGGCGCGTCTGCGTACATGTTTTGACGTCTGTCCACTTGTAGCAATATTAAGTACCAACGGCAGAATTTCTTCGTTTCTACGCGCACTGTTACACGTGGCTTGCACTATATATGCTGAGACTATCACTGTCCGCAGATTGTTACTCTATACAGGCACGAATATCCCTGGTCGGGATAAAGCCGGGGTCCTGCGACCTCGCGAGACTGTCCAGAAGCAAAACAGCAACCTGCACGAAGTGACAGCTTAATACGAGGAAGAAAAAGCAGAGTGAAAGGCAGGAAACGTGAAAGTCGTCTCAAGAGTTTTAACTGACTTAACGTCTTAGCCAACTTAGGAAAAACGAGAGTGGCGAACACATTTTATAAAAATTTTTAATCCTGAACTTCGATTCACGCAGTGAATTTAGATGAACTAGCCTGATATCACAGGCCAGATTTATTTAGTTTCTTTAGTATTATATAGTTTAATTTTTCAGCAAAGGGCAAGTTTTCTGACACTCCCAATAGAACTTATGATACCGCGCGCTCTATTTCGCTCGGCCTTTTCTCGATCAATCGTGCATCAGTCAAATTAGCTGAGATGCACAGAGGGTGTTTTATATGTAGTAGATTTAAGTGAGGCCTCTTCCACAGACAGCCATCAATCTAACGAACATTCTGACAACAGCGAGATTAAATTACTGGTGGCGAACACTTTGCATCGATCACTGCTGTTTAGGTTAATTTGATGTATTATTGCCTTTCTTTAGCTGACACCGTCGCACACGTCAGATGCATCAGGATATGACTGGCGTTTTAAGAAGTTTGGCGTCTTAGACTGTTCTACGTTTTCTTAAAGCATACTACACAAGCATTTCGACTGATAAAGAAATGTGCGTTTCATGTATAATCAAGTTTATATATATCGGCAATCACAGGCTCGTAATAAAGCAAAAAAAGAAAGGAGAGAATAGAAAATCAAGGCCGCAATCACGTATACAGAGGCGAGAGACCAACGCTCGGGTGTCATTGAGGGGACACACAACGTGGGAGAAAAATAGCTACTATAGCGACTGTAGCGACAACCAGCTGCTTAGATGAAATCGTGTGAAAAAGAAAAGAAAAGCGAAATTTACTCGCAAACTTGATTATTGAACGTTTGGAGATACTTTCGACGCAAAGTCACACCTTTTAAAATACTTTCATTCGCAAAGCCATCTTAATGCGTAGGCGAACGACGCATTAAGAACGCGACGAAAACGAAATTCCCAGGGCAAAGATGCGCATATATATATATATATATATATATATATATATATATAATGTACACACGTAATCCTGTGCTTAATCATCCGTAATATCAGTCGCGAAAGACAGAGCTCAATAATGCTGTCTGCCAGTCGGCACGGACAGGAAAGCAGACCATTGCGCTTATCGCAGACGGCAACTAGAATACATATAACACGTTTTCTGTCGTATATATATGTATATACAGTGCACGGGCCGTATAGATATTGAACTCGCACTCTTCTGGGTCGCGCCTTTTCTAACTTCAGCCTGCAGGCGTTTCGCGTAGTTAATGTAGATATTCCCGATCATTATCCCATATTTGTCGCGTTTGATAGTCATGTAGCTAGCATTAACACAACATTTCATATGACAGACTTTGATCGAGAAAATTTCTATAACGCTATATCTCTAACTGTAAGTGTAATCTCTAACTTAGACACAACAGGCGGTTGATGTCATCTGCAATTTACTTTTGGGAGTTGCTTCTTCTAGCACTTCTACTGCTGCATGCAACAATAAATACCAAAAGCCTTAAAACCCTTGGGTATCACCTGCTCTTTTAACCAGTCTCAGAAAAAAGGATAATCTCTGCAAAAGAGTGAAGAGGAAACCATTCAATAGAGCCTTGGTGCTTCGATATAAATTTAATTGCAACCTTCTTAACTCTTTACTAAAACACGCCAAGAAATGCTATTATAACAATGAATAAGAATAACCCCCAAAATAGTGAAAACTGTTCAATGAATTTTTAAGTATGCCTGCTCTGAGCATGTCTATAATGAAAAGAAGTTACAATGACGTCATTTATCATTACGCTGCCAATATCTAAAACGCGTTTTCGGAGTATTTCTGTTTACCATCCTGAAGTCACAAAGTCGTTCCTTCATCTGGTTTGCCGCCGTTTACCTCATTAATTTTCCCCCTCTTTTCTGCTTCTTCAGTCTATTTATAATCTTAAAAAACGCTTCTGTGGGCTGGAGTGCATTTGTGCACTTAAATGCATTTGCGCATTTAAAGATGTTTGCTTATTTGATTTCTGATCCCTAGATTTCTGAATGAACCCTGATTTCTGAATCAACGTCATTTTTGCTGAAGGTTGTTTTTTTACTCACTAAACCATGCTAAAGTCATATCAATCTTTAAGGAAGGTGACAAACAAGCAATTATAAACTACACGCCTACATCTATTTTACCTTCATTAAACAAACTCATTGAACATTCGTTTGCTAATAGCCTAAATACTTACCTAACGAAATTTAATATTATAAAGCCTTGCCAGTTTGGAGTTAGCAAAGGAAGCTCTACTCACCATGCTTTACTTTCTTTGACCGACTTTATCAAACATTCAATGAATAGTCGTGATTTCTCAGGTTCAGTAGTTTTGAATTTAACTAAAGCCCCTGACACGCGCAATCACTCTATTCTATTCAGCAAGCTTGATTCTTACAGTATCATCGGTCCCGCCATAAACTTCTTGAATATTTACCTGCTTAACTCACAATACGTGGTTATCACGGGTGGCACTTACTCAAACACTATTATTACTAACGAAGGTGTTCCTCATGGGTTCATTCTTGGTCCCCAACTATTCATCATTTATATACATGACCTCCCTGACGTTTTAAGTTTTGGATATTGAGTGTTATATGCCAACAATAGATGCGGTATCATGCAGAGACAATACGGTTCCCTCTATAACGTAAACACTAAGCTCTGTACTAAACGAAGTTGTTAACTGGTGCAATAATAATGATCTAGCTATAAACCCTTCTAAAACTAAATTCATGATTTCCAGACACTTCCTCAAGCCGATATTTATGCCGGCAATTCTGGCGCTAGGTCTTAATATTATGTCTGCGTGTGACTCGATTTCATTTCTTGGAGAGCGTTTTGATGTGGCTCCTAATTTTGCTTTTCATATGAATAACGTCAAGTAAAAACATTGCTTTTGGTGTTTGTGCGTTAACTAAAGCCAGGCCATATTTTTCGACTAATGTACTGTTATTTCTCTATATTTCCTTCATCCACAGTCATTTAAACTACGGTGCAGCCACCTGGGAGAGCACATATCAATCTTAGATTTTATCGGCGCGACACATCCAGAATTGGCCAATCCGTATCGTTATTTTCAGTCCTCACCTTTCTAATGCTCTTGCTTTACTTAGACAATACAACATTTTACATTTTAGGAAGCTATGTCATCCTAATTGTAAGTGCTTGTTTTACAAAATAATAAATCACCAACAACCTTTCGAACTTACTAACGACGCCTTGTTAGAAAACGCTAACTGTACGCGTTTCGCGACGGAAGGAAGCTTATTATTACCACGAGTTTTTGCGCCAATTGCGGAATAAAAACCTTGTCGTTTACAGCCATCTCATTCTGGAACTCTTTCCCATCGAACTTAAACTGGTTGTCTGGCATTTATACATTTAAAAAACGCTCTGAAATGTCTCCTTCTGGCATTTTAATCTTTTTATTATGTCCAGCGCTCATTAACTTGTATTATTATGTCGATTTTTTCGCTTTATACATTCATCGCTGTGTTTCGTTATAGCAATGATTTTTTTTGTATTTTGTTGTAGCTGCGTACTGCTTCATAAGTGTTGACTTTTCTTTTTTTGGTCACTTACTCATGTATTTTTCATCCTTGTATTTTTCATCATGGGTACCCCCTACAGTCTTCTAACTATGGGGCCCTAGTCTGTAAAATTATTTTTACATGATCTGCGCCGTGACTTTTACGCTAATAATTAATTCCCAAATTCTCAATGTATACTGCTTGAAAAGAAAGAAAAAAGAGAAAAGAAACTGCTCGACTCGCTTCGGCGGAAATGTTACCACGCAGCCCAGTCCTACACGTCGAACGGAATCTCCAGCATTTATTACGTCAATGGTGACACATTGACGCAGCAAAGACAAAACAACAAAAGTAACACCTTAACTTAGAAATCAGCACTGCTGCTTCTTAGCTTTCGTCGCAACATATGCATAAGACTCGGCAGGTTGCATGCAGCGTCGGTGTACAGAGAAGCGGCAAGCTTTGAAGAAACATGAGCTCAAAGTTGCGCTATATTCAAAGGTATAGAATATATAAAAAAAAAGCGGCTGCGAGAGCCACGGACGTTTTAAGCTGCCGCAGCCAACGGAGGTTCTATACGACACGACGAAGTACCACGCGTGTAACCTCTTTCGCTGCTGTTGCTATTCAATCTGGACTCCTCAACTCAAGCATAAAATGGGGAACAAGTCTGCATTCTGATTTTTATTTTTCCATTATGATTATTTTGCGGAGGCCGCCTGCAGAGACCGGAAATTAGCGCAGCGTGAAGATGGCTATCAGACTGGCATCAAAAACAGGAACGGCGTGAGGTGAGAGTTGAAAAAATGAAAAAGCTGCACAAAAGAAGCGAAGACAAGGAAACAAGCAAAACAAAATTGAGAAGGACGCATGCGCAGGAGTGGTGCCGTTAACCTGCTGCATACGTGTATCTACGCTGAAAGAAATTTTCTCGTGCAGGTGTTCTTATAACGGATAGGAAACTGAAACAAAAGAGAGCAAGAAGGCATGACAGCGAGTTAAAAATAATGGACTTCACTATATCCCGTGGATACCGCGTTTCGCACGCATCTGTGACGCTGATATAAACACGCTGTAAACTTCGGCACTCAGTGTTACGCTTAAAATTGTAGCTGGCCGACGTTTCTTACCGTTTATGCACGTGTGGTGTGTGTGTGTGTGTTTGTCAATCCGCGATCTCAGCATCCTCGTTCGAGATAACGCTTGAAGTTTCTGTGTTTCGGCCATTTTATTTATCGGCAGTTCATGGCCGGTAGATAATACCCGGTTTGATTTCTTTCCTTGCACGGTCACAGATGCGGACGCATTTGTTGCACTAATATACAGGGTGTATCAGCTAAATTTAGCCAGAGTTTAAAAATATGCCGATGCACTCTAAGATGACGCGACCAAATGCATGTTGCTCACCTTTGTATCTAGTGTGTCACGCTACGTTTTGTATTTTGCTTAATTGGATAATTAGTCAAAGTTAAGTAACGAACTTCTGAAGCAACGAAGATAGGGGAAAAAAATCCAATTAGAAAGTTGCAGAGCGGTTTGCAAAACGTCCGATTAGACAGTCTCTAACTTTCTATCTATTGACTATTAGTGTTTTCCAGCTTACTGCGGATGCCCGCGAAAAAACAAAAAACAACAAAAAACACCACGTTACACGCCCGCTTGCGCGCGGTGATAGCAGCTCTCCCAGACGTTCCGCGTACAAAACGAACATAGCATTTAGCTCAGTGTGCTGTGTTTAGCTGTGTTCCAATGTTTCAGGAAGACGCACATCATCAATTAAATTTTGGTGTTTGTTCCATTGCTGCCATCAAGTATTTATGTTGCAGCAACTTGATCATTGTTTGGCTTATGAGATGATTGCCTTTCCAACTGCTTCTCTCTCTCTCTCTCTCTCTCTCTCTCTCTCTGTATGTCTTTGTGCGCGTGCGTTTTTTGTCTAAACGCTCGCTTGCGCACGCAGGAATTGCTCAAGTGCATTCTTTAAATGTTGTATATATTATCTTAAATTTTCTTAATGTTCTTCCTAAATCACGGGAATGCTGAAGTCATCGCTTCAGCGTAGAATAGATGGCTCCACTGAAACAATCCAATGGAACAATAGTCTTATTATACAAGACGAAATAGTAACTACGATGACGGGATATGTTTAATCCATGTACTTTGAGGTTATACTAAAATTGCAACACGCAAACTCGTCCCCGTTCTGGGCATGCTCCTTTAGCAGCATTGTCATTAATACATGTAAAAGAAGGAACGCTTAACTGAGCAAGTTGGTACGAATTCATTGCTGAACGCCACCTCCTAAATAAAAGCAGTAAGAGAGAGAAACGCTCAAGTAACGCACAACGAAACAACAGTTCCAGAACTGAATATTTGTCCAAACAAGCATAACTTCATAACCTGAGACCCGTGCTCAACATCATAAGCCGCGCCACTTTACACTACATCTGTGTGGTCACTTGTCTTGGACTACGTATGGTTAAAGAAATTATCTAAAAGATTAGCTTAGTTGGCAAGACATCCACCTTGTCATTTCCCGTACCTCTGTCCCAATAGAGATGTCATCGAAAAAAAGAAATCAAGAACAGGTACATTTAGTACAAGGGGACGGCGCCTGCCTGCAAACGTGTCTGTACGACGTGAATGAGCCCCAGCTTCACGAACGCCTTGCGCTCCGTTCACACACTCTTTTTCCCGTTTCCCCAAAAACAGTGACATCGAGGCTGCGAAAACAGAAGGCCGAAGACCTGCGGCGGAGTCCCGTGTCACGAGCCCACATACACGGCTGCCCGGAAATTCATCGCAGCCATTTCCAGCTGGGCAACTACGTGTAAGTCAAGAGCATACAGCAGACGACGGCGGCTGTGGCGGCTATATAGGCCGACGTCTATATCATAGCGAACAACCGAATCACACGCGCATGCGCCACTGTTCGCGCAACTGCGGGCACGCTTCGCCGACAGGCACGCGTCGCCACGCATCTCGCGCTTGTCGCATGCAGCTTGGCGACTCTATGGCGCGCCTTATATCCGCTGACACAGACAAGTGACACACCCCGCGCCGCTTGCCATCAAAAAGCTCTTTTTCTCGAACGCCCCACTCAGCCACTTCGAGCGATATCGCGCGCAGTCAGCGTCTGCGCCTGTTACCCGTTTCGGTGAGGCGTTTTTTTTTTGTTTGTTTTGTTTTCTCTCTGCCTCGTTATTTGCACGAGCGTCGTCGGTGCGCACGCATGAGAAACAACTGCCTGTGAATCACGCCTGCACTGAAGCTACTCCTAATGAGGCTGACAGCGGCCGTAATGTGTACGCAATCCGGGCATGCGCGAGCATACGCTTTCCGGTATGTGTATACCCCCATATACACAACACAACGCAACGCAAGGCGCCAGCGCGCGGGCGCGCCTATATAGTACGTGGCGCCTGTCAATCTAATAAGCATTCACGACGCCCATATAGATGTGCACACAACGCGGCGCGAGCGCTTTCTCAAGTCTTCGGAGGAGCTCGGGCTCACGCGCAGGGCTTTTTAGCCTCGGGGCGCTTAAGGAATTATTGTTCTCCGGCCGCGAGCGATTACCAGAATCACTGCTTGCGTGCGTGCTGCTCTGGCTCCATATGCATCTTTCTGTTTGCTCGCTGCGCACACAGAACAAGGGGAGTGCGCTCAAACACCCGAGTAACTCGCTGTTTGTCGTTTCTTTTGCAGGTGTCGTGGAGGCGTTTGTAAATGCGCGCCCATGTATGGGCGCCCCCCCCCCCCCCCCACTTCCCCACAAACCCCGGTTTCGTCATCGTGCCTAAGGAGGTCTCGGCGCTCGCGATCTGTCGGCGACGGCGACGGTTGTTCTTTTTCTTTCTTTATAACGCCTCCTTCTTTTCCCGCGCCTCTCATCAACGGATGCTTCAAAGAACTCTCTGAGTTCACTCGCCAAATCACGGACTCGAAGCCACGTTCAGGTTCATTAGGCGAGGAAGCAATTCGAATGAAATGGAACTACGTGCCCTTTTTCCTTCGCGTTAAGACTGGAGCGGAACCGTGAAGGGCAGAGAAGATAAAAAACAACTGCTTAAGAATTGTCATACAAAGGGCCGGATATTGTAAATTATGAATAAATTCGAAACACGTAAAGTGCAAACGTTGCTGAGGCATACGTGTGCGTAGCACATAAGACGAGGTTTCAGTTGCGAGTGGACCTAGAGAAAGTGATACAAGAGTGTGAAATGTTTCGTGGACCCCGCCAACTTTCGCAAGAAGAACGCCTTTTGCGAAATTATCGCTTCACAAACTACACAAGAAGTAACCAAGATTGCGATTCGAGCTCCCATTCAATCGTGTACTCTGTACATTATATTCCGCAGGTTGTTCGGGCTTGCAGAGAGGTACCTACGAAGCTTGAATGACGAAAAAAAACAGTTAAATCGCGTATTGTTTGAACTTTGGAGACTGAGTGCCGGCTAACACAGACTGACGGACGAAGCCGAAATGGCCATAGTCAAGGCGTCATTCCTATGCACGAAAATACCTGACGTCGTATAATTGTATACACGCGGCGATCAATGAAGTGCATTAGCGATTAATGATGACATGGCATGACGGGGCTTATTCGGAGCGTAGGTGGGCTTGGGGAGGGAAGAACGGTGGCGGTCTTGAGGCCAGCAGTGACAGCGGATGTCGTTTCGATTTTGTTGGCGGTTGGTACAAACAGCCTCTTCTCGCATAGTAACGTTTAGGTGGCATGAAAGGTTCTCCGCAGCGCGTGACCAAAATCTGAAAACAGCGGATAAATGTTGAAATACTCATCATTCTTGGCCCACTAATCTTTATTACATCACGCAGTGCGGTCCCCGAACAGCTGCCCAGTATTAGCTGCCCATTAGCGCTCCAAATTAAAGACTGAAAATTTCGCGCCACCTATCTCGAAATAACCACTGCCTTGTTCCTATGATACTTAAAAAAAAAAACTAATGAAGCAGCCCACTTCGTCACAGCCAAGTAGATATTGCGTATAGAAGCTCTAATAACTATGACAACCGATAACGTATAACGAACGTTCAAAACAACATGCACCTCCTCATTCGACGTCGTGTGTGTTATTTTCCTTCGTAGTCATGTCTTCCTGGTTTGAGACCGTACAACGCGTTTCGTTATATAAAGAAGTTCTGGACTACTTTGTTAACAACGCGTGTCTCTTATGACGACACAGTGCGGTCCGAGTGAGCGGCAAACACTTTATTTTCCGCTACGGCGACGTTAGGCGGCACGACTTGTGGTGCTACTTTACCGGGGACAGTTCAGAACCTTATCAATTTGGAGAAGCAGTAGCAAGTGCAACGCGTTTAAATGCACTCGGAGAAAACAGCCGCAAGGATGGCCCTTATCAGTTTTTTATCTGCTCTTCCTGTTGTTCATAGCCTCACTATGGGGGCGAAAATAGCAAACAAAGCTATCACAGGGGAGGGCCGACAAACAATGAAATGGGTTATAAGAACGACGTCAAGCCCCCCCCCTCCTCCCTCCCCATTCGCATTATCTGCACGGCCTCAGAGCGGGTACATGCAAAGTTAGCGGCGCGCATTGTTAGGAGCACACAGGTGCCTTAATTGCCTCCACTTTTTGCCTTGGCAGCGCGCAGTGCCGCAAGAGGTCCACAGCACCCCCCCCCCCCCCGCCTCCCCCAGGGGGCCACCCTTATTATCCGCGTGTACGTTATGTACTCCGTATTCCCGACATATCTCAGCTGGTGGGCCCCGGGAAACTCAGCGTGATGCTCATTGTCGGCGGTGACTTGCAGAGATCGGCCGGAAAAGAAAGAAAAAAAAAAGAGAGCGCCAACTGGGATGGCGCCGATATGGGACTCGTTATGTCCGCCAGGAACGTAAAGCAGCGCAGCAGCTTAACGCACGTCGCGCAGCTGCTGAGAGCCTAATTGAAGCAGCCACTGCGGCGAGGCTTCGAAGGCGAGCAGCATAGCGCCCTGAGCCGCAACGGGGGACACTAAAGCGGTTGGCATTCCTGCCGAACATATATACTACGCGTACAGTTGCGTACTTGAGATAGGCAAAACCTGACTGGGTCTTGCGACTATCGCTCGCTCGTTCGCATAGGCCGCGGGCACAATAGAGAAGGCATGGCGCGCGCATAAGTGTTGCTGCCTTCATTGCCGTAATTCATGGTTGTACTTGTTTGTGCGTTATGTGTCAGGCATCCTTAGTGTATCTATCATTTTTGTAACGAAAGTGCATATCTTGCTTTACTTCCTCCCGGTATACTAATGCCGATGAGGGGGCTGCAGGGATTTGCATAAATACGTAATAGTAACCTTTACACCTCAAAGGAGACTCACGTTTGGGAACACTTGTTCGCTAACTTGCCGAGTAAGAGAGTACCTCTTTTTTCAATTCGACCACCTGCACTTGTCTGTTTCACATGGAGGCCCAACCCTGGGTCGGCCGTGGCTATAAATAGCATATGTTAAAGAGAGAGAGAGAGAGAGAGAGAAAAGCAAATTAATATGTGAACCTTGCATGCTGAGTGGAACTAATTAATCGCGCCAAACTCATGTTCGGTGATTGTATGTAAAAAGTTCCAAATTGCTGCCTTCGCATTTCACGCCACTCGGAAAGCAAACAGTTTACTGTCTCTTCATTGGAAGAATTGTTTTATAGGCTGATTTGTTTCTATAATACACTAATGCGTGTTCATTGTTGTCTTTCTTTTCAGGCTGACAAAGACCATTCTTATCCTGCATCGTCAATTAAGCAGCTGGGAACATTACTGCTTCCAAAATGTCCGCTGGAAGCAGCGAAACACAAACATATTCTAACTAAATTTAGCCCATCTCTCGCACGGGAAACGATAGAGCGTGATCTGCGATGCACTAGCCACAATTCCGCAGTGCGAATTCGTTTTACTCTCTTTCTTATGGTTCCGAGTGAAATTAGCGAACACCGAAAAACATAACACGTAATGGGGAATATACACATACGGGCAATGGTCAGATGGTTTCAACGTTATAGCGAAATATTTAATATTACACGATGTGGAAAACGAAGAGACATATTACATAGTATACGTACAGGGTATGCGTAATCCAGTAATAACTCATATTTTATGTTCCTAGTTAGAATGGAATGATTTGGGACGCCGCCAGACACTGGCGGCAGCGCGACGACTTCGTTCTGTCAGAATACCGTGAGACACGACTTAGAACGACGGCACGTAATCTCGGCGATCTGGAGTCGCAACAAAAATACCCTTATGCATTACAGCCCTCTCGCGGCGCGATAAGGCATGCTGGAGGAAGCAGCATCGATATCGGTATCGTGCGAGGACGAATTGGGGACGAGGTGCGCTTCATGGCCAGTTCTTCGAACCCTCGGAGATGCGTTCGGCTCGATTTACAAGTCGGAGGATGATGCCAGCAAGCTCCACTAAAGTAACTGCAAAGTGACCGTAACCTAGAGAGAAAGAGAGGGAGAGAGAGAGAGGGTGAAGCGAAACTTCTAGGCTACAATGACATGCCTCGCCAACAGCGTCGCGCAGTGTCGCTGTCAAAGGCATGGCTCAGAAAGTCCCATTGGTCGTCAAAAGCAGAAAGTGAAAATGCTTTCTTTTTTCTGCAAGCGACCTCCCGTTCGCTTCTGAGGCGCGCACGGCTCGCTCTTGAAGCGAGCAGGAAAACGAGATAGTGAGAGACGACGAATAGGCCGGGTAAGAGCGAGAGTGCCCCATGTCGGAATGCCCCTCGCTCTATCCATTTACAGCTACCCATTCTCTGGTCGGTTTCTCCACCGTCCAAGCCGACGCACGTATACAGGCGTCTATAAGCTGCTTCGCTAAGGAAAGCCAGAAGTGGAGAGGGTACGCAGAGAACGCCAAAGACGGAAAGATTTACACTCTGCTCACAAGTCAGCCCAATAATGGCGGTCTCTTCCTTCGTTCGCCGTCGAAAAAGCCAATGAGTTCAGAGGTCAGCCATTACTGCAATGCCCTTCCGAGGTTGCGAAGGCCAGATACACATTCACGTATACGAGTCATGCCGTAGACGCGTGCCGGAGGAAGTTGTACGCTGAATCCCCAGTTCGCGATTCACTTGCACGGCAAGACGAGATGCGTGGTTACGTTCGCTCTTACTTCAAGCCTGCAATTTTGCGCGCAGTGGCGTTATAGCATCCGTAGCGGCGACGGCTGTCGCGGTTACGCAAGTCGAACGGAACCCACGGAAGACGGATGGATGGCCCCGTGATCGAAGAGGTATGTTCGCTCACTTTCGGCTTCGCAATATCTTTGTCAGGCAGGAAGGGTTCGACGAAGAAAATATCCTTCCACATGCGTGCTTACCATACGCGCGGCCTAGAAGCAACTTTTTGAAAAATAACCCCCACAAATACGCAGTGTCACTTTGTTCGCGCTGATGACCCCCTAATCTCCGCACTGCTAATATCATTACCACCATTTGCGTTGCTTTTCTTTTTCTTTTGTTTTGTTTTGTTTGCCATTTCTCAGTTGTAGTCACTTTATCATGAAATCTGTTTCGCAAGCAATGTCTGACGTAATGATTGTCTCCTTTCAAATTCGTCTGCAACTCGAGTGTGGTCTCTGAAAGAGTTGCGGGATGTTTATTAGTTCGACAAGTGTTACTATAATGTCCATTGAAAAAATTACCACCTCAATCTATTATTTCTAAATAGCATTCTTTCAAGGCCTTAAATAAGCCGTCGGTAATGAGTTTCAGATAATAAGAAAGGAAAATAAGAGGAACGTTTATCATCTTTTCCAGATTCAAAAGGCAAAAAACGAGAAAAAGAAGGCCTGGGACTAAGTTCACCAAATTAGATATTCGCCGAGAGAAAAGAACGACCGAATCCGAATGAAAATTTATGCATAATATGTAAAGACAGCCACAGCAATATAAGGCCGTGCAAGAAATTTCGATTGATAGGCTAAATAGGTCGAACTTCGGTTAAGAACAAATGCGTAACAGATTAGAAGCAATCGCTCATTATTGTAAATAAGGAACGTAAATAAATAAGGGCGTAAATAACTGGTGAGGTATCAAAATTCTGCTGAAAGATTACTGCCTTAATCTTTTTTATTTTTTTGTCAACTGTGCCGGTAATGAGTTCCAGAGACAGAGCCTGTATTACCCTTTCCTGTGCAAAATGCTAGAATTAAGTGGCTAAATTATTCTAATCAAGCTAACCCGTCGATTGAATGCCGCATACAATAAAGAAAAACACCATATAATAGTTCGAATGACAGCGCGGAATTTTCCGCTTTTAGCGAAGGAGGGGGGAAGGGGGGAGGGAAGTCCCAGCGGGACAAGCGCGCAGCAGCGATTCCGCGATTGCGACATCGGCACAGCGAATGCCCTTGTTAGTTATCATGACGCGGCAGCGCGGGGAAAAAGGCTTGCATAAATGTGCGCCCTGAAGGCCCGCTAATGGCCTGTGACGCCATTAACACCCGCGGCCATAGCAGCCGCAACAGCAGCAGCAGCATCGGCGGCAGCCGTCGTGCACGTGCCATGTTTGCACGAATTCATAAACGGCAAACGCGATCACCGAGCAGAGCTTTCAGCTTCATTTACCCGCCGGGTGTTTTCAGCTGCCCTCGTGACACCCGATTTACTTGTCGTTACGGCGCGAATTCGACCGGTGCTAATCTGTGAGGCGGAAATTCGAAGGATAACGAAGAAACGCCAGCGGGAACTCGCGACTGAAGACCGAGCGAAACGATAGAGGTAACGTTAAGAGACAGATATGTTCCGCAGTTATGCATAAAATTTAGGTAGGCACCCTTTATCTGCAGAGGTTACTCGACCCCGGTCGTCTAAGAACGGAGATTAGCCCTCAGGGCTTTCAGGGGTTTTCTCGTGTACATTGCGAATGTAAACCAGAACCTTACTACTACGGACACACGTGTTTGAAACAAAAGATTCATATCCCGATAGCCTTATGGATCCTGATAAATTCGGTTCACAGATGACCAGTATAGGAAAATGGTTTTCAAATACGAACTGTCGAAAATCCGAAATACGGGAGCTCAGGCCTCTCGCATTCAATTGGAATATGGAGGCACTTCTCACATCATCCCGGAACGATCGTTGTTGTTGTCGATGAGCCATGGTTCTGCTGTAGAAGTTCTCAAGCACTGGACTTCTGAAGGCTCGCCAGAACCGGACCGATGGCATCCAGTACTTGCAATTCACTTCGAGCTGTTGGTGCGTGTAGCTTGTCCAGAAGAACACGAATAGCACTCACCAGAGAGCTGATCATAAGAACAATTTGTTAATCTTTATCCGCCAATTTATCAGCAACAGACGAAGTGTCCCCTTCTGTAGAAGTATCATTTCGCTCAGTAGGGGCATGTAGCCTCAGGAGTGCAGGCCACGCGTCAGCAGTCGTGCTGTTCGATGCACCTTTGTCCTTTGAGCTGACTGCGTTTGGACTGGGCGAAAGAGTGGGTGGTAATATACGTGTGTGGCGTTCTGCAGAGGCTTTGGAGGCTCTTGATCGACGTCGGCGACGTGATCGTCGTCGCTTAATAGGTGCTCCTGCTTCTCGTATTTTTCCCAACACGTAGGGCCACACGACGGTAACCAATACGTCTGTGTTACTGTAAAACATCTACTTAGGGCAGGTAGTGACGGCGGATCCGGATCATGAGACGGAAATAATCAGAAGAATAAGAATGGGCTGGAGTGCGTTTGGCAGGCATTCCCAAATCATGAACAGCAGGTTGCCGTTATCCCTCAAGAGAAAAGTATATAATAGCTGTGTCTTACCAGTACTCACCTACGGGGCAGAAACCTGGAGGCTTACGAAAAGGGTTCTACTCAAATTGAGGACGACACAACGAGCTATGGAAAGAAGAATGATAGGTGTAACGTTAAGGGATAAGAAAAGAGCAGATTGGGTGAGGGAACAAACGCGAGTTAATGACATCTTAGTTGAAATCAAGAAAAAGAAATGGGCATGGGCAGGACATGTAATGAGGAGGGAAGATAACCGATGGTCATTAAGGGTTACGGACTGGATCCCAAGGGAAGGGAAGCGTAGCAGGGGGCGGCAGAAAGTTAGGTGGGCGGATGAGATTAAGAAGTTTGCAGGGACGGCATGGCCACAATTAGTACATGACCGAGGTTGTTGGAGAAGTATGGGAGAGGCCTTTGCCCTGCAGTGGGCTTAACCAGGCTGATGATGATGATGATGATGATGATGATGATGATGATGATGATGATGATGATGATGACTGTAAAAAAGAAGAAGCTGTCTTTTACTCTTATTGGCGTCTACCTTTCCCCAACAAGTCAGTTTGATAGAAAAAGACTGGAAGATATTATGGCTGCTACTCCCGGTCCTCGGATAATAACAGGGGACTTCAACGCTCACCACCATATATGGGGAAGCTCCAGGATAAATTCGAGGGGCCGGTCACTAATATCCTTTGCATCAGGCCACAACCTGTGTCTTCTAAATGACGGAAGCCCGACATTTCTGCGAGGAACTACGTACAGCAGCTGCCTTGACTTGACTTTGGTGTCACGTTGCCTGACTTTGAGCGTGCAGTGGTTCACTGATATTGAAACCCATGGAAGTGATCATATTCCGACCTATGTGAGAATCGATGGACTAGACGCCGCATTACCGGTTGTCTCTCGCCAAATCGACTGGTCAGTCTTTCAAGATCGCGTAGAAGACACATGCAAGACACATATTGCACGCAGATTAGAAGACATAATTGCAGACGCTATGCAAGATTGTACACGCTGCTTCACACATCCATCAAAGCGTACAGAGAATGACATTGAATTGGAAAGGCTTCGTGCACTACGTCGCCGAGCTGAAAGGACGTACAGGCGCACGAAGACAATTCTTGACGTCAGAGAAGCTCGGCGCGTGCAAAAGAAGATCAAACGCCGAATGGATAAGCCAGCGGATCAAAGATGAAAATGTTTTCGCGATTCACTAGACCCCCGCAAGCCATTGTCCCGTGTGTGGCGTACCCTACGGGTCCTTTGCTCAAGTCCCCAGCAACGACACCCATTCAACGCCCTTGCTCTCTATCAAAACCGCCGTGAGATACACGTCGAAGAGGAATTTTGTGCGAACGTCGCCGGCGGCACAGTTTTAGTCCCCGACATGGCTCTAGGCAACATCCCCGGTCCACGAGATGCAAGTATGGACGCCCCATTCTCTATGGAAGAGTTAGAAGCTGCTATGGCGCTATGCAGGTGTTCGTCTTCACCAGGGCCCGATGGCATAACATATACTGCTTTGCGCCACCTATAGGCAGAGAAGCACGAAGAGAACTGCTCAGCCTTTTTAATAGTTCATGGCAAGATGGTGTCGTCCCACAGGAATGGAAACGCAGCCGCCTGGTACCGCTTCTAAAAGCAGGAAAGTCACCGCTCGAACTGGCATCCTATCGGCCTATAGCTCTTGCCAGCTGCGTCGGGAAGCTCATGGAACGCATGATCCTCATGCGTCTCGAATGGTACCTTGAACACCACAAAATTTACCCTGACTCTATGCCGGCATTTCGACGCAGTCGTTCATCGATTGACAGTGTCACCGATCTAGTATCATCTGTGGAACAACAAAAATCTCGGAAGCGATTATCAGTAGCACACTTTCTTGGCGTGAAAGGCGCTTACGAGAACGTTTCCCATCAAACCATTCAAGACACACTTTTGACAGTTGAACTAGGAGGACGAGTATATCGATGGATCAGAAACTACTTGACACAAAGGTCCTTGTTCGTACGTACGGAAGATGGTCCGACTACCGACCACTACATATGCCGAGGCGTTCCCCAAGGCGGTGTTCTAAGCCCTATTCTTTTCAACGTCGCGCTTCTTGGGCTGGCCGAATCCCTACCGGAAACAGTGAGTGTTTCAATCTACGCCGACGACATCTGTATCTGGACATCCGCGGTCACTCGCCTGCAGGTTCGCGCACGGCTACAGAAAGCAGCAACACAGGCATCTGACTACCTTCACACACAAGGCCTTACCACCTCAACAGAAAAATGTGCGTTAGTCGCTTTTACGCGAAAAGCGATGACTCCTTATCCAGTATGCATCAATGGTCAGCCTATCTCCTACAAGAGAAATCACCGGTTTTTGGGCGTCATTGTAGACAGGGACCTCACTTGGAGCCCTCATGTTGCCCATTTGAAGAAGGAGCTCACATCTATTGTTCACGTCTTCAAGTTCATCGCCGGCAAAACATGGGGATCGTCAGTGGGCTCCATGCTACAGCTATATCGAGCACTGTTAATCGGATTCCTACGCTATAGCTCCCCTGTGCTTGCTAAAACATGCAAGTCAAATCTTCGAGAACTTCAGAGCGTGCAGGCGCAGGCACTACGTGTTTGCTTAGGCCTTCCGCGCAGAGCCTCAACAGCTGGAACCATTATAATGGCTCAACACCATCCGATCACGACTTACATGCATTAGCACCGAAACGCTTAGAGCCCATGTTCGTCATGTTTCACGAATGCAGTCAAGCTCTCTAGCGTGCCTGCCAGAACGACGACGATAGGCGTCCTTCTCCAACAAGGTCAGCATCCATCATGCCTCTTTACCATCGTGTTTCACACCCTCAGCACGTTCAACCTCAGCTTAGTGGTGTTTAAAACAACCTCAAGTGCGTCTTGCGGTTCCAGGGATAAGAAAGAAGACCGACCTGCCTACCTTGGCCTTGAAGCAAGCAGCCCTGGATTGTTTGCACACTTTCTACTTTGATCGAGTCCACATATATACGGATGGCTCTTCCACTCAGACCAGCTCCACCAGCGCAGTGGTTATACCATCACGATCACTAAGCATCCAATACAAGATTTCTCACTTCACAACATCGACTGGTTCGGAGCTTGTTGCCCTCCGAGGTGCCGTTGATTATATTAATAACCAACCGGCTAATCGGTGGGCTATATTCTGCGATTCGAAGGCGGCCTTACAATGTCTTCTGGCATCTCTTCGTCGCAGGTCATGTGAACAACTCGTGTCGGAGATACGAGAAATGCACCATTACATGATCGCGAAAGGACACGACGTCGTGTTTCAGTGGCTGCCTGGTCATTGCGGTATGTCCGGCAACGACCTCGCTGACGAAGCTGCTAGAAAAACACACGAAGGAGCAACCCTTGTTTCAATACCTCTATCGCGGACCGACGCAGCCCAACACTTAGGCAAGCTAGCGCACTCTTTGACATTGGAGAAGTGGCACACACCTGAATTCACTCAACATCGCTTACATTCCCTCGATCCTTCTATGCAACTGCGGCTGTTACCAGGCATTCCGCGAAATGAGGAAACAGTGCTGTGCCGCTTACGTTTGGGCGTCGCATTCACCAATGCTTATGCATTTCTGATTGGAATGGCTGATAGCGCCGAGTGCAATGCCTGCGGTGTCGAGGAAACCACAGAACACCTGCTGTGCTAATGCCCATCTTTTGAAAATGAAAGGCAAGACCTATGCACAGCTCTCAATCAGCTAGATGGAAAGCCGTTCACCTTGAACAATATCTTGGGACCATGGCCTCGCATATCGCAGCTACAAAAGGCCACAAAAGCGCTGCTGCGATATTTGAAAGCGACCGGATTGAGTCAGCGTCTGTGATCCGGACTGAGTGACCGACTGATATCTCCAGTGGACTTTCTCTTCTTTTAATCTTTCCGTTCCCCTTTCCCTTTCCCCAGTGTAGGGTAGCCAACCGGGCTCAGTCCTGATTAACCTCTCTACCTTTCATTTATCATGTTCTCTCTCTGTCTCTCTCTCTTCTCGTGTACAGTGACATGATACACTCTTTTGGATTAGTAGTATGTGAACCTTTAATAATCTCCGTGGTCCCATGATCTGTGTGCTATTATAGCGTTTTGTTTTATCTTTATTTATTGCTATGTGATACATGAACTGGCTTTGTTGGTGCCTTTTCATTTTGTTATAGACTTACTTCTGTTTCTATATTTCATTGTTTCTTTTTATTTATGTTCTTGTGTTTTTCTAAGTGTAAGACATTAGAATAGCCGACCTTCCTGTGACCCAAATTTCCACATTTAGCACTTAATAAGGAAGACCAAGACTACCATTGGTATCTATTACGCAGCCAACAGGTGCAGTTGATATTCCCATTGACATTAGGAGGACGTCATGGAGCTGCGTAGGTCGTGTAATGTTCGGAGAGATCATGGGCGATCTATTAAAATACTAACAAAATGGTTGCCAAGAGAAGGGAAACACAGTAGGGGAGGGCACAGGTTCACGTGGCGCGATCACATTAGAAAGTTTTCAGGCATATATAGACTGCAATCGGCTGTCGCAAAACAGGGCCGATTGGAGATAAGCTGGCGAGAATCCTTCGTACTGCAGTGTACATGACATAGGATGATGATCCCGACTGCGGCTTGGTGAGACGCATACTCGCTCACAAGCCATAGCTGCACTGACTGCGGGTTACACACCTATACAGCAAGCGCCTACGCATTGCCTTACGATTGCAATGCGACTGTCAGAAGTAAATATGGCTACGCTTTTCCATATGCTTATGACATGCAACACTATTACCATGTGCCGCCGGGTATACAGCGGAGCACTGCAATGTATGCCGCAGTACCGTGCATAACATAACTACACTGCCAACCACAGGCGGCAGACTTGTGACACGAGATTGTTACGTATGCTCCGGTGCCATTAATAGACAAACTATGCGTCAAGACCGCGTGGTTCGCGATTCTGAATTGCGATTGCGACGTATCCCTGCAATGCCTTGCATAGATTGACTACGCTCTGAGGTGCACCTCTGCAGCGTGGGACTGCGAGGTATGATTCAATACCTTGCAAGAATCGACTGTATATATCACACGCTTATGCCTCGTGAGCTTGGAATGCGACCGCAGCGTATATAGATTCAGTACTCCAATCACTACAAAATAAACGCAAAGCTGTATAAGTTTCAGGAAAATATGGCACAATATCAGAGTTAGTTTTAAGTACATTGTTCACGCTAAGCATTTTCGGTGTTCATATGTATTGGTACTCCCGCGTTGAAATTGAAAAGCGCTCCTCAAATATTTTTTTCTTTTCGTAAACCAACAATGCAACAAGCAATCTTAACGAGGGCGTTATGCATGCGTACAATACGCACGTACATTTGACTACACGCTGACTTCGGCTGCGCCGAAAACAACCTGCTCCACGATTATGCGTCGTAGAAAATCGAAACGTAAGCCCCCGACACTTTGCACAGACTCGAAACAATGTTTACAATGACGCCACAAGAGGCGCACTTACACAGCAGTGCATAACATATATAACAGAGATACGCTTCATAGCTTTGTACATTTCATCATATAATTAATAAATGAATACTGCTAAGCGCAGTTAGCAAGACGGGACAAGAGAAAAAAGAGCCTTTTTGTCCTGTCTTGAAACTGAGCTTACCGGCATTCATATATTAGCATGAACCAACTAGCCCGGGAACAAATTAAGATCATACAGCTTTCTTAAGTGCAGCAGTAAATGAAGAAAAAAAGAAGTTCTTGAAGACGACATCCCTTCACGTTGACGCTTTGGCTCTTTGGGAGCAACACCGAATTGCGACATTTCACCCTAGAATTCAGTCGCAAGCGAGCAGTGTACATACGAATATAATAACCCTCTAAGTAATTGTAGGGAACTCTATGGTACTGGTATCATCTGTGGCAGAGCTGCGCGTGCAAGTGAATAGTTGGGGCGGCCAATACGTGATCTCGCGCGACTGGGTGTCTGAAAGCTCAGATGCTGCCGTGAATTGATTGCTCGGGAATATGAAGAACAGCCCGTAGAGCCAGCAGTAGAGGGTTCCGGCACCGCTTCGGATGGACTGGTTAACGGCTCCCTAGGGAATCACTCAAATTGATGAAACGACAAGCGCTATACCTAAGTGTCTTAGCTGCAACAAGCGGAGGCCCTCATGCGCCTCATTCCTTTAATAGAGCGAATATCTTCCTATGAGGCTTCCCGCTTTTCGTTACATTGACGATCGCCGTTGATGGCTTCTGCACAACTTTTGTCGTTGTTCTATGTCCTGCCACTGCTATGGCCATGACTTGCTGCTCCTATACTAATTATTCTCTCTTTCTTTGCCCCAAAAGCTTTTTTCTTTCACATTTTGCGTGAAGTTTTGCAACGTGAGGTATGTATTGACCGATAAATCTGTGGCCTAATGCTGGAGGCCTGTCCAAGTGACAGGGGATAAGAGAGCTTCGCCATGCTGCCTGAGGGGTTTCTTTCTTTCATTCATCATTTTCTACACTGTACGTGTAAAAATTTCTACAACTAGTGCTCCTTAAAAGGCACAAAGACCGAAGCAAACTTGCAGTAACAGAAAACCAAATTTAACGAGAAAGTTAACTCATGTGGCTTCTTGAAACTTACAAGTACACTACCTACAAATGCATCTTTACTGCGATTAAGCTTAAACTCACTTATGGTTTGTCCTATGTACGCTCAGCCTACAGCGGCAACCTTGAAGCCATATTTGCCTGTACGTGCATATGGGCCTTTAATATACAGTCAGTGGAACGACAACGGTTCGGTTTCTCACTTTAAGTATGAGCATAACTACACGGACGGTCGTAACTGAGGTTTAGCTTAACTGCAATTAGCACGTCCGCAAACTAGGCAACACAATATCTTTTTTTTTTCTCGATCTCGTTGCCTCTAGCTACCGCAGGCGACTTTATTCGCGCTAACTCACTTTCGATGTATAGTCGGAAGCGGAGTGAGTCAGGCAATACTGCGCAGTCGTCTCAGTATTTCCGGCCCGGCCGATTTAGAAATTGCCGCACTAAAGGGGGAGGGGGGATGGAGGGAGGGAGGGGGGGAGATGGATTGCTGCGGGAACTAATCAAACGCGTCTGTCACGACGAAAATGACGACGTGCCCATTCCGGGGCGCGCGTGGGCACAACAGGTTGCGAGGGATGCGCGTTCTTGTTCTCCCGGCGACGTTTTATGGCCGCTTGACGGGCGACAGGTTTCGCAAATGACGGCCCCCTAACGAGTCCATTTGAAGCCAATTTTTTATTTTTTTTCTTCGCCCGCGCGGAACAGCACATGGCAACATCGAATGACAAGTGTCTCGCGGAAGGCCGCGCACACGTGAATATGAGGTTCCGTGTAATGGTCGCGGTCGCGAGCCCTTAATTATTCGTAGCTGCGTATATAGTTACAAATAGTATGACTCGGCTCTGATGACTGTTAGGCACACACAGCGAGTGAACATTTTTGAGTGCAGAATGCGCGGAACGTGTTTTCTGCTTTCGTTATTTGGAATACCTATCACAACGGAAATTTAAAAGCAAGAGCTTCTACGAATAGATTACTTTCAGAAATCAGTGCTCCGAGGTTTTTTTGTTTTTTTTTTTTGTACGTATAGTCTCCAAAAACGTTCGCTAGCCTGACGTCTTTTTCTCTTATTCTAGTTACAGCGCACGTGTGCTAGCTTAATCGTTTGATAACTCGTATTATAGCTCGTTTGAGTGCTTGCTTCAATGCCCCTTTGCTAATTTTGTAACTGCAGAGAGAGAGAGAGAGAAGTGTCACCGACAGTGGTCTTAGCTAAAGCATATGTCGGGTATTAAAGGCCTAGATGACGGTTCGAATGTCCGACTCAAACAAGTTGAAGCGTTCTTTATCACGCAAACTGCATCTGGCCAACAACCGCGCGCAAATTGAAATCAGTCCACAAACGAATTGTGCGCTAACAAAACCTGTATTGCCGACTCGTGTAATCTATTCCCAGCTATGAACCCTACATTGGCCACACAGGGGAAATAATCGGGGTTAACGCTGCGAAGCCGAACAAGTGCATCAATCCGCAGCGGGAGGCCATACGAGCTCGCACACCGATATGTTAATCAGCAAGACAAAACGCGAGATCACGAAGCGCAAGTGTCCGTCACGAGCTAAAGCAGCGTTTCGTAAAGAAATATTATTTTGCGACGTTTTCCCAGCTCTTGAAGCTCAAGGGGGAATAAAAAAAGCTATTCCTTTTTTCTTCATTGTTTCAGCACTGAAATGACGTTTTCCAACGAAGCCTGACCAAAAATGTGGAAGCGAAGCTATGAACCGATGTAAAAAGTGACGCGAAGATGATTACATCCACGCAGCAGAACGTGAATGTAATCATCTTAACCGCGGTGCTGGCACTCACTAAGCATGTATATCAGAGATAGCGCTCTCCCCACACCCCGCTGCAGCATGTGCCGCCAGCGATTGATTAATGCGGAGGTTGAATCACGCCATACATTGCCGGAAAAGTTTCCATTATTGCAAAACCAACGACCGCTCGTAAGCGACACGCCTAAGCTAATTACATAGAAATGCGGAAGTGTAATTAAACACCTGGATTCCCCCGGCCCCCATAAAAACGAGGGTAGCTCATATTATAGATAATGTTCTAAAAAAAAGAAAGAAGAACCGGAGTTGGGAAAGCTGCCTAATCAACGAAACAGACAACTGGTGTCTAGGCAGGTGTAGTCGAGGCCTAGTGTAAAGCAGCGATCGGTTTTGGGAAACTTGCAAGCACAGCGGCGAAGTCGACTGAGTCAAGTCTGGGACAGACGCAGGACTAGTAAAATAGATGCAAAAAATTAGCAATACAGTGACAATTAATAATGTGCTGTCTGCTGTGGTTAAACTAATTTCCTTCCCCAGTAGAACACCCTTTGACAAACGTTGCTCTTTCACTTGACTTTGCAAGTCAATAAGCAACTGACCACAACTGATCCAAGTTATTCAAGGAGTTTTCACTTCTTTTTAGGTGCTTGCTATCGCTCCAACTATGTGCAGTCCGGCATATCATACTCATCGTACATTTACTGTTCACGCAAACGCAGCGCATGTCGAACCGAATTCACAGAGCTTTTCGTTTCTACGTGCTCTTTGCCATTAAGCTTTCGTCTATAGCGCCAGTAATTGCCTGTAATTCGCTTTTACGAACAATTTTATAACGAGAGATTTTTTTGTGTGTGCGTATGTGAATACGGGCCGTGGTTGCATATGGAATATATTAATGCGATTAGCATTCTTTTAGAATTTTCGCTCAGCTTGCGGTATGTCGCTACGTATGTTTGTCCATGCCTAACTTCTTTCCCGCCAGCTTAGTTCCCAGGGTTGTCGATGGTAAAACGGGTAGAGCATTCGGGCTGCTGTACTGAGTCAAGTTAGTTCAAAACCAGCCGTCAATACTAGCTTGGCACACCGGGTATGTGAGACTGCAGCATGTACTGCTTCATCGACGAACCTCTTTGATGCCAACTTGGGTCATTGGGAATGTGGCACTTAAAAAAAATAAAACCACGGGAACAAGAAAGACGGACAAGGACAAGCGCTTGTCCTTGTCCGTCTTTCTTGTTTCCGTGGTTTTATTCGCGCTAAATACGCCGCTCTTCAACGAACCTCTTCGGCGCCAAATTTGATCGCAAGATATGTGCCACCCGGGCGTGTGCAGCTTTTCGACAGACCTCATTGGGCCAATTTGGGTCACTGGGTATGAATGGTTCACTGGTGATGCATCACATGTGATGCTCTTCGTAATAATAATATAACACGTCATGACCGATTATGCACCCAACAAAAGTTTCTCATGACATTACAGTCGCCAATGATCTCCAAGGGATGGATGCGCCGGCAGCATATTGCATTTATCTTCACAAGAGCTGCACCATACAGTACATACTGATTTTGAATATTCCGAGAGTATTCGTATCATGACGTTTAAGGAATATTAACTGGTAAGCTAAAAGCGCGCTAATGTTTGTTGCACAGCAGCTGACGCTGTAATAAGTGTACGGTGCGCGGTTTAAATGCCAATATGCAAAGAATACGCGGAAGTGATCTTTGCGATAATATTGGCATCAATGAGAAGACAAATAAGACCGTGAAGAGGCTATTTCTTTCGCGCATGGTATGGCTTTATCTATAAAGCTGCAAGAGTAGAACAGTTTAAGTATATACACTGATAAAGAAAAGACGAAAAAAAGTGTAACAGGTAAACACGCAATCCTAATAATTCCTATTGGCCAATTCTCTAAATTGCATTTCCGTACGTTTCGATTCTACAACAACTACTGCTCCTTATAACCAAACCCTGTACCTATGAGTATGGCAAATTCACGACCAACTTTCAAGTACCGTTCACTCAGAATTCATTATTATTTCACCTATCAAATCTTCGTTCGCTTTTTCTCGCTCGGTGTAATCATTGCGCCGGTTAGCTTCGTGATAATAATAGCCCTGAATTAACGAGACAATGTGTAATCATGTCTATATAGCCGCGCGTTGTACATTATACTTCTTCTAATTATAGTGCAGACGACAGGCTCCTTTCTCAGTCTGTCGACTCTTGGACAATTGCTTTCATGTACACCTCACACTTTGTAAACGTGTTGTGCGCAAAATAATGAACCGAAACAAGACCCAACTCTGATGCAATCGGCGCGCCGCGTACACTATCGCGCTTTGTGAGTCAAATATGTGCGAGTGCCCGTCACACGTACGCGCAGTAACGATAGATAGCGTGTACCTGCCTCATATTACGTGGCATAGGAACGCATAAATTACAGCTTACATGCAAGCACGAGATACCACATAGTATCACATTTGGACCGGCTCGAAGGACAGTGGAACTTAATGTTCGCCACTTATGTTCAGATAAGGCCGTTTTGAAACGTCAGCTACGCCAACCTAGGTTGAAATATAAATTGTAATTTCACCGGTGGTATACGAGACGCGGAGGAGACAGAAAAAAAAAATATAGCAACAGGTAACAGGAATGCAGCGTTCAACGACCAAAAACAGCGCTATTCCGCAGTGTCGGGACGCGGGTTAATTGAAAATGTAGTTGCGCAGAACGTCGTGTCAGATTCCCAGAATAACTATAACCAGAGCCCTCTTCTCGGCTGACAAAAGAGTACGCGTACACATTTGGCTCGACATACCGTTCTTCTGAATGATGGCTGGCTCGAGCACTCTTTTTATACATCGCACGCTTAGTACCCAAGGACATAAAACGGAAAGTAAATTACTTACGTGAAAAACGTTGCAGGCAATGTATCTCACTGTATAGTTCACTTTCGGCCCGCTGTCGCAAGAGCATCAGTCGGCGCGCACGTGCAAATAATAACCGTGCCTGCATTACGGAGAAGACAGCGCAAGGGATCGGCATTTATATTAATCGCGAATATCACTCGACCTGCGCTCGCTGTGACGGGCAGACAGCGCGAAGCGAAAGAAACAATTTGTCGGCGTCATAAAACCTCATTCAGGGATCATCAAAACAGTATATATATATATATATATATATATGAGGCCTCGTCAACGTGCACACTAGAAAATGAACAATGGAACTATGGAAACGCTTATTCATCGATTACGGCTAGGCACTGCCTACACAAAGCATTTCTTACACAGAATTGGCCGAGCGGAAACCCCCGAATGTGATTGTGGATTTGTAGATGAAGATATATATCACCTCCTTCTAGATTGCCCACATCACGACACACCAAGATGCCGACTTAAATCAGCGCTAAGTAAATTAGACCGCAGACCTTTCAGTTTAAGGAAACTTTTGGGCCCTTGGCCAACAACGGCCTTGCAGAAGAGCGCTTTAAAAGCACTAAAGACTTTTTTTAAAGACAGTGGCATCGTTGGACGTTATTAGTGCTTTCATTGTTCTGTTCATTTGAATGTCACTCTATATATCCAACTGTTTGGGAATTATGTTATGTTGACTGCTTTGTTGTGACTGTATGTGCTAATATTTTAACACGATGTATATACCACCCGCTCACTACACAACGTGTTATTAGGAGACAGTATCGTTTGTACTTTTGAGACTTTCGGCTCCATAAGTGTGAAGACATTTGCCATGTATATTGTATGTACCCGCTGACCCGCTGACTAGAAAATGTGCTATTAGGCGACAGTATCGTTTGTATTATTGAGACTTTCGACTACATAGGTGTGGAGACATAGTGTGCTAAGTGTTATTAGGCGACAGTGTTATTAGGCGACAGTATCGTTTGTACTTTTGAGACTTTCGACTACGTAGATGTGGGGCCATAGGTGTGCTTGTGTGAAAAGACTATTTGATATGTAACCGTGCACCCTGAATGATGTATGACAGAACCACCCAAGACATAAGGAGTAGCCGACGCCTTAAATTGCGCGCCAACATCTCCTTATATCATATGAATAAAAAAAAAAAAAAACAATGGAAAAGAGATAAAAAGAAATATACGCACGTTTCGCATACCTAGTATAACCACGCATGAAGAAAGTAAATAATGAAACGAAAGTAGCAGTAAACGCGTCATCCGTTTGGCATGTGAACATGCACGTTTAGCTCACGTATAGATAAGGCACTTGCCATTAGGTGCTCTAGTTACGTACTCTGCTTGTTCCCTTTCCCATTCGTATTTGCTGTGGACACGCACTCGGGACAAATTTATTATTAAAATTTTTCAAACCCGTGCCATTCCCGTCACAAAGGACGTGAGATAAGCACGGCGCGACGCTGAAATGGTGCACGCAATGAACGTTATCTGGTTAGATCGCGGACGCATTGAACGAGGTTACAAGTATACACGTTACGATAAGCCACGCTCGGGAAAGGCGTCCCTTTCGCTTGCTATAGACAGCGGGCGGCGATATACAGATCAGGGCGTCTTGCACGAACATTTAATAACGAAAATAATAACGAATTTAAGAATGCGTTCTTGTGCGCACTAAGCGTTGTCTACGGAACATTTAAGAACGCGTTCCTAAATTCGTTATTATTTTCGTTATTATTAAATGTTCGTGCAAATTGCCCCAAGTGATACTCCAGTGCGCCTGCATAAAGCCCACCCTGACGTCGTAAAGCGGAACGTTACATGCATAGCTGGGATGGTCCACACTGCAAGTTCCTCTTACATGCGCCTTCGAGGTGTGGTTTTGACTTAACCAGTTAATCAATGATTGACAGATTTCAGGGTGCCAGCGTATGTGCGAAGGATTCACTACAACACATACTTTTCTTTTTTTTTTCAGTATCAATGGAATCTGTCTTTATTCTGCCATTTTTCGCGCGGTTTGTTTCCTTCTTTGTTCCTTTTCGCTCAGACGATGTCGCTTTCTTCTTTTGGCACAAATGTTTATGCCGATGATGCAGTCTGCGGTTTCTAAAAAAAGGCAATTCACAAAGAGCAATTCGTTTCTGATTGCGGTGTGTGAAATTAGTGCGGCACTTGTGGGTGGGAGGAGTCTACCTAACATCTCTACATCTGTCCCCATTACGATACCGGCGCCTCCTACACCTCACCACGATAGATCACATGCATTCAAGATCTTTCCCGGTGACAAAAGTACTTGCGCCGGGGTCACGTGCCTCGCAGACCCAGAAAGGGATACGTGCATTATTTCAGCTTTTGAGGTCAGCGTACTAGCGTGAGCGACTCTGTGTCTTCAATGTGTACCTCCGGACGAGGCAACTTCCTCATTGTTTTCTATCCTTTTCTTGCTTTCTTTTTATCCCCTCACACTTTCTCCCCTGCGTAGGGTAGAAAACCGAACGGACGTCTGGTTAACATCTCTGCCTTTCCTTCACTTCTCTCTCTTTCTCTCTCCTCCATCTCTCTATCACTGTAAAAATGCAGCAACCTCATTGTCCTGCGATCATGGTGCGACTTATATACAGAGGTAATTGTGAGCTACGCTGAAATTTGTGCTATGCTCGCTACAGCAAGCAGTTATCGGTACGTTCCTCTGTGTTCCTCAGATGACGCGCACTGCAATTTATGCAATTTCCGCTTCAGTGTAATTGTGTATTCAGTGTAATTCAATTGGCATATTCCTATGTATTCCAAATTAAATCTGTCATTTTGAGACTGCCTTATATTATGGTCCTCATTCTGGTTATTTCAGCGCACGTTTTCCGGCTACGTTTATGGTTGCGTGAGTAGTCTGTAGGGCAGGTGAAGCTTTGCATGGCAAAATGGAAGTAACACAACTCCCTTAAGGGTTATGCTTTCTATCCTTCTCGCCCCTTCCGCGCACCGCATATCCGTGTATCTATTGGAAGTTTCGAACGCAGGGAATCGAGGAGTGCGGCAATGTAACGGACCAGAGAAGTTGTGAACGCCAACTTCACGTTTTATAGAGCGCACCTATATATAACGACCTTCATAGATACGGATGCAGCCAAGTCTGTGCCAAGTCTGTGCAGGAGTAGGTTTACCTATATCCATTAGTTACAAGGGGCCCTGATAATGAGAAACAAATTTACAGAAGAATCAAGATGAGTTGGAGTGCATACGGCAGGAATTACCAAATCCTGACGGGAAGCTTACGACTGTCGTTTATACGAAAAGTGTACAATCATTGCATTCCACCGGTACTAACATATGGTGCAGGAACTTGGAGGTTAACAAAGAAGCCCGAGAACAAGTTAAGGAGAGAGAAAGGAGCGATAGAAGTAAATATGTTAAGCGCAAAGTTAAGACACAGGAAGAAAGCGGTGTGAACGGGGAGAGCCAATATTCTTGTAACACAGCCCAATTTCTTCGGTGAAGGCACGACGCGGCACTGGAAACGAATGCCAAGGTGCAGACGCGGTGCTGGCTTTGTATTTTATCAAACTAATGCGCACCGAGTGCGTAAGCCTGGGGATCTTAATCGCAGGTGCGATCTTCGTCCGAGACGTAAATACAGCCCGCGTTTGCGTAGACACACAACGATCGCGCGTAAAACATGCAGGATTCTAACGGCACTTGAGCCCGTGCGCTGTGTCGTCTGCTGCGCTGCGGCTTCACGCCTGCACGTTTGAACTAAGTCGGTGCCGATAGCACAGAGGCTGCAAAAAAAAAAAAAAAATCATAATCGTGAACCAGCCCTGCACCTTTTGAAACGAAACAGCGTGGTTCAGAGCGCTCCACTGCTGCACCGCTGAAACGAATGACAGGGCGCAGCACCTCGCGAACTGGTTCAGGGTGGCGCCGGCGTATCGAAAACAGACCTAACGTGCTGTCCAAGCCCCCGCTACTCCTCAGCCCCCACCCGTTTCATTTGAACCCCGACTCACTAATACGTTCCCGGAAACGAAAAAAAAGCTCTCGCATGCACTCGGTGCGCCGTATACCGGCGTGCGCTCTATGCCGGCGGCTCGCCGTTTACCGAGCCGCGGACGGAGACCAGCGGGCGATGCGGCGCGTCGACCGAAATCGGGGCCAGGCCAAAATAAACGCCTCGAGCGCGCGGACATTTCGGCGGCCGCAGGAGAAGTGCGGACACGATACGTGACGACGCACAGGGCACCCCTATTGTGGTCGGCACCCTCTTGGGTGCGTCGTCGTCCAAAGCGGCGGCGGCGGCAGCAGCAGCCCTCCTTTGCCGAGGCTCCGTTGTCTCAGCGGGATGCTGCGGCCAGTTCAAAGGCGAACGCCGCGGCGGATTATTATTTCTAAAGCGCGTTTCGCGGCGGTCCTCGCTCGGGACGGCCGAAATACTGGCGCAAGGATTCGCCGGAGCCATTCAGGCGCGAAGAGATCGGTGCGAGGCCGGGCACTTTTAATAGGCTCCGATCGGCGGAGGGAGAGAGAGAGAGAACAAAGGGTTCACAAGCGCGCAGCCCGGAGTTGCGCGCTGAGCATCCCGAAATTGGGCGTGCGCGTCTTTGGCTGCGCTTGTCCGCGTCGGAGGCTGCATGCTGCTTCCTGAGGGTGTTCTATAATTTTCTTTAGGCAAAATATTATTTTACACTAGTGCTACATCACCTTGTTTCGTTATTTTATCAAACAGCATTACCGTTCTTCAGCTGTCTATACCGCTTGCTGCCAACTGTGAATGCGCGGCTTTAGATCGCATTCGTGATGCGTGAATACTATCGGTAGAACGGGTATACGCCGTGCTAAGATGCTATGTTAGCGTTATAACCCGCATGTGACGCACTGTCACACGCATGCGCACTGAGGAGTTGGTGGGGCAGCAACAATGAGGCGTTTACACTGCGCTCAAAACATTTCAATTGAACGTCACGGGAGAGGGCGAAAAGAAAAAGAGAGAGGGATATCCTTTCAAGGTGCCTTATCCCTCTCATGTGAGCGTCATATCTCGACTACTTGTGAACTTCCTCCGTATCTTCTGCAGTGCCGTTATTTCAACGAACCTGGAGCTTGAATAACGCGCACTCTGTGAAGTGCTCTGCCTACAAAGATCGTGTTTTTGCGCTGTATTTTTCGTGCCGGAGAAGTTACAAGTTTTATCAGATTGCTACACAGACAGTGTCAAAACCTTATTTCGATACCTCTTAAAAGCGGTCGCATTCTTTCTCGTAGTTAAGTATACAAGTGTGCAGCCATGCACTGTTGATGCCTCTTCGCATATTAAGCGCTGTGAAGTGACTATTACACGCTGCTGTCGTTGTAGCTAGGACCGAGGCTTCCCCTATAGGCGTCGTCTCTATACAGAATTCAATAGCTTGTCTTAGAGCTATAATATGTGTCTAAGAATGGTTGTTTGTACAGAGGGAGAGACAGCTTCGTACAACTGGTATCGTGGCAGATGCGCCGAGGAAATTCATATATATATATATATATATATATATATATATATATATATTCTTTATCACTGTACAATCTGCAAGCCACCCACCCATCGCGGGTGCAGATTGGAAAAAATGTAGGTGATACTGCATAAATGACTGCGCCGAGATCAAAGTTAACATATAGATGCCTAGAGAGAGTGATATCTGGAAGTTTCCTTTTTCTATTGGCGCGCCGTCAGCTTGCAGAAAACGTAGGTTACGCACATTTTTCCGCGGCCTTAACGTGTCTTTCCGGCCCTTCCTATACAACACCATAACTCTCCTTACTTATGCGTACAGCATGTGTACCTTGATCTTCCCTTGTCTGCTTTTGAATTATAATGATCCACCCTTTAAGTATAACCAGCGGATAAACCAGGATTACGCAGCACCACTTGATCGAGACACGCACAGCGTCGAGACTGTTTGAACGGAGGGAACACGCGTTGAAAATGTATGCGCATCGTTTTTTCTTTTTTAATCCACCTGCCCTCAACACCCAGTGCTCTCACGTAATGATGGTAAGCTCACCAATGGCCGCTCCCACTCCATACTGTGTACAATAAGAAATCTGGGTTCATGTAACAATGAAACGCGCGAATCGCGACCACTTCGCCAAGCAACCGAGACAGGATACCCGTCTGCCCATGCTGACAAACCATTGACGAGAACGTGCCCCCAGTGAAACGGATGTCGGGGTGGGTATAAGCCTTTTCTTCCTTGATTGTCAACCAAATATGCTACCGCGTATCAAGTAACATCCTGGGGCGGCGACCAATGAACATCGACTTCACCGATCGCGCCACCGAGCGCGCTCCAAATGTTTTCGTGCCTACGCACTGGGAATCGGTCAAGCGAAGCGAAGCTACAGGCAATGGGCGGGGTCGGCCGCGAGCTCCTCGGGTTCACAGGGCGCAAAGCAGCTGTGCTCGTTTTTCTTTTTCTTTTAGACCGAGAGTCTCTAGCAACAATCATAATGGCGTTGGGATTAGGCTCTCTTGGTCGATATCTGACTACGCATGGCTGCTTCATCGATTGCGCCACTTAAGGCTGCAGTCTTCTTTTCATGGTAACAGAGTATCGGCACCGGTGAATACGGGACTAAAAGATTACACGCTTCAGTATGTATTTCTTACTCCATAATGCAGACTACTCGTGCAGTTACTTAACCACGTTAGTAGCTGCAGATGGTTAAGCGATATGTTTGTGCGTGAGTTCTTCCGTGACTGTATGTTCTACTGTGCGTTTAATGCATCGTCGAATTATCATAGTCGCTATCATTGTTGGATTTTACTTCATACGTTTTTCAATTCAATTCAGTCTTTATTTTTCTCTTGGACAGAGAAGGAGACAGGACTAAAAGCTCGTAAGCTTGACAGAGGTCCTGCCCCCTTTATCAACCTGGCAGTACAGTACACAGGCAGAGATTTTCAATTTTCCGAATAAACACTGAAACAAAATAACAAAACACTTGTAAAAAGCAGCGCTATGCATTGCAGCACAAACATAGGTATTAAAAAAACAAATAACTGGTCATGGGGAAACGAAAAAATAATAATAACAGGTATAGGTTTAAACTGAGTGCAACATTACGGAATCTTGCGAAGAAAAAATCGCTTAATAACATCACTTGAATGCTGAAAGGGGTCAAACAATTCTCTGTTTAATTTATTTAATAATACTGGAACAGTATAAGAAAGAGACTGCTCGGTATAATATGCCCTAGGCGTCGGCACTAACCAAATTTCTTTATGTCTAGTCTGCAGGATATGCGTGTTTTTCTCAAGTTTTGCCAGATAACTAATATAATGTTCATGACTGTGTGAAGACCGTTTATAGATCATTAAAAGTCTATAATTATATAAACTATAGATTGGCAGGATTTCATATTTTAAAAACAAGTCATGTGTGGGGGAACAATAAGGAACACCAGCAATGCATCTTACAGCTCTTTTTTTGAAGAAGGTGAAGCTTGGATAAATTTGTGACACCCGTAGTGCCCCAAACGGTACAACAATATTGCAAAAGAGAAAGAACTAATGAGTTGTATAGCAATAGCCTAACTTTCACAGGAAGAATACCGCGCAGCCGCAACATGACACCGACAGCTGAAGACACTTTTGATCTGATATAATCAACATGATCATTCCAAGTCAAATGCTTTGAAAATATAACGCCAAGGATTTTAACAGAATCTACAATTTCAACAGTATCAGAGCTTAAGAACACGTTCAACGGATGAGAAATTACCTTTCCTTTTGGAAAGTACAATATTATTTTTGTCTTTTTAGAATTAATCTTCAAACAATTTGATTTTGCCCACGTATTTAATGCACTCAGTGTTTTGATTGCTTTCTCTTCAATGTCATTTTCTGATCTCCCGGTTATGAACACCGAAGTGTCATCAGCGTAGGATACAATCTGTCCATCAGTTACACATTGCACAACATCATTTATATAGATTAAAAATAAGAGCGGTCCCAATATGCTTCCTTGGGGGACTCCGTCCTCTCTTCGACGTTCCAAGGAGCTATAACCACAGCCTAGAAGTTCGCGGAGCCGGAAAAAAACTTTACTAAGTTCAGCGTGTGGTCTACTGATGCCCATGACTTCCAGAAAATCTCCGCTGCCGAGGCTTAACCCCCCCCCCCCCCTCCCTTTCCAGCCCACCCCTTCCTGATGTAGAATTAAGTTGAATCTGCACGGTCCGCAAAAGATGCAAGAAGGAGTTATGAATCATACGCAGCTATTGAAAATAAGAGTAAACAGCACCTGCCCTGGCGGATCCACGGCTTTGACACCTCGTTGCCGAGTGCGAGGTTGTGGGCACGGTGCCCGGTCTCACGGGTATGTTCCGATAAGTTGGGAACGCCAAACAGCGGGGATTCCGGTTTTCGAGAGGGCGCCACTTGCTGTGCAATGTATTCCACCGCGGCCCTTCACTGCGGCATTCCTCATATACGAGTTGCAGGCTTCGGGAGCTAAAGCCTCACCATTTAAAAGTTGATTTCAGGACGTTGTGCAAGCAATCAGGATCTTTTCTACATTCGCGGCAACGGAACTGTCGTGTTCCTGGAGCTGCAATAAAATATGTTTAGCCAAAAGAGAGCAATGAATGGCGCACATTAATATTCCTATGAGCTCCAGTTAGACCTAAGTTCATAAACTACGTACAGTATTAGTATGGCTGGATAACCAAGCTCGTATTCGAAATTATTTTTTTTTCTTTTCCTTTTTTTTTCTTTCTTTCTTTTCTTTTTTATTTTTTTACACATGGCTAGGTCGCCAGCGACTGACTGCTCATGGGCAATAAATGGACTTCCTGATGCCTTCTTTATCACAGTCGGCATGCCAATCTGTAGAAGTGCAAGTCTCGAGTGCAGAAAACGTCATCTTTTTTTAGCTGACGACGATAGCAGAGAGAGAGAGAAAGAGAGAGAGAGAGAGACAGAGAGAGAGAGAGAGAGAGAGAGAGAGAGAGAGAGAGAGAGAGAGAGAGAGAGAGAGAGAGAGAGAGAGAGAGAGAGAAGTGATAAGGGAAAGGCTTGGAAGTTACCCAGGCAAAGCGCGGTTGACTACTCTACTCTTGGGAAGGGGGAAAGGGGACTGAAAGATGATGGGAGTTTCGGAGGAAACTACTGCAAAAAGCTTGTATAAACAGCCGCCTCCGGTATATAGGCGACGGGTGTGCGCACAAGAAAAGTGAACGCGAGTTAAGACTCTAAAAGAAGAAAGAGACGTCGCCTCGACTTTCTCCAGCAATGGATCACAAGAGAAAGATGCAATTGGAAATTTAGCGAAATGATAAGATCAGCCAACCAAACAATTCTGGCGTCTAGTTGAAGTGTATAACTGAAGTAAGAACTAAAAAAATTAAATTAAATTCTGGACATCTTGAATGCGTTTTCCACATCTTGAACGGGAAAAATCCCGCCCAATCTTGAAACCTTACACGCTAAATTCTGGGGTTTTACTCGCGGAAACCACGATCTGATTATCAGACATGCCGCAGTGGAGGACTCGGGGTTCGTTTCGAACACCTGGGGAGTTCTATAACGCGGAACCCATGAACAGTCGGTACACGATAGCTTTTCGCATTCAGCCCCGATCGGAATGCGGCCGCCGCAGTCGTGACCGCACCTGCGACCTCGCGCTTAGCAGCGCCACACCATAGCGACTGGGCTAACGGGGTGGACAACTCACGAAAACAAAACCAGATGTGGACAGAACGTAAGTGATATGTAGAGAAACAGCAGGGAGATAAGACAGAAGACTAGCACCAGCAATCATCACACAACAGTGAACGTAGGCGTCGGAAGCCGAGACAAGCCACTCAGGCACTCCAAACGAGGTGCGAAAGTCGAGAGGTGCAAGCATTTAGGTCGCGCCTCAGGAACTGGTCTCATCTGGCTGTGTACAGACACGCTTCACAGAAGCTGCCGCCGTTGGAAAGCCCGAGAATCGCGCCATGTTTTATGGATTGTACACGCCGTGGGCGCCGGTGCCTGATCGGCTTTCGATTCGAGCAGAACGGAGCCGGATACGAGCCACGGCGATAGTGTGGACCTGTGTCCTCCTCGCCCGTCCCCATTTCCTCACGCGATATTTGTTTACGTTCTGCATGTACATTGATCCATATGCTCCCCGGTTTTTCGTGTTACGCACGCCTCATTACGAAGCTGTACTGTAATAGTAAAAGAACAACGCGCGTATTTATTTTCCCGGTGTGGTGAATTAGCGCGATCATTAATCGGGTTCGTTCGCTGCGATCTGCCGGACGGACCGAGGCTTCGGGCTGTGCGACTCATTATGTACGGGGACGTGAGTTCGCATTTTTTCCTCTGTTCTATCATCGCCACTTCCTATTCTCTATCTCATTTCTTTGCTGCAATTCAATAAATGTAAGACGGCATATTACGTGAGAAGGTGACTGAAAAGGCTGTCGGCGCTTGGCGACAGTCAAAGGAAGATAAGTGATTGGTGACAGACGAATCCAGTCGCCTTAAGGTAACAGGCTGGCTACAGAATTCTGATATTTGTGGAGTGTATGCGCAAAGAAGCGACATACTTCACGGCGACGTTTCACGTGGCCAGAGTTCTCGCAACTGTTTATAGCAATGCAGAGTCTCGGTGTGATGATTGTGGTATCCAGAGCTAAGGGCTGGTAAGAATGAGTCCGCCATACACCGACGTACACATCTAGCCTTTCCTAAATACAGCTCCTAAACTCCCGAAGCCGCAGCACCATTTCAACAGCAGACATGTCTCGACGACTCAATATTTGATATCGATTATGTGCATGGGGGAATTGCATAGCATCCCTTTTGAAGAAACGGGGCGGTGGCTGATGCCAATGACGACGATGACATCCGCTTAGAATCGGGAAGGTGACAATTAGTCGCCTGGCTCGTGTAAGCTATATACTTATGTGTTACTGTATCGCAGCCCAGCATTCACCGTATCTCTGCTTTATCTCGCAACGCTATCTGTGCCTGAGACGACACCGCCCAAGTCTCTCGCCTGCTTTTTGATAAACATATCTTGCTTGTCCCCACCATCGACTAGTTAATACCCTCATGACCATTGAACCGCAGCGCTTCTTGAAGGTGATCGTTCCCTACGGTTCTGGTTCGGCGAGTGTCTTCGCATTCCATTAAAATGTGCTGAGCCGTGCCCAGAGTTTGCTGCAACAGACACATACCTCAACCTGTTGCGAAAATTTCCTCATGTATGATTTTGTCCTAAGGCGGCCAGATAAGAACTCAAAATTGCAAGGTTACCGAACAAATCTTCATTACTGATTTCTTGCTTGCAGTATTTCTAAACCCCATAGATATTTAATGCAAAGCAGTCCTTACCTCATTCTTGGCACTTTGCGGTAGGTAGATTCCTGTCTCGCCTTGCTTTAGTAAAAAGAAATTAATGTGTGACCGAAGCAGGAGTCGAACTTATGGTGTCGGGCACAGCTGCCCGGTGCTCTTACCATTGAGCCGCGATCGCTTTCTTTTTTTTTTTCACGGTATTTATTACGAATGCAATACGTACTTGCGTAAGGTATTTACAAAGAATTGCCGCGTCTGCAAGCAACTGAACCACGATCTCACGCATTCTTTACGCGTTCGAACGCTAGCTGGCCCTTTGAAACAGTTGGCGCGCCTGCGCCTCGTGCCACTTCCTCGCCTTCTTTCGTCGTGACAGGTCGTGCTTTCATGCGCCTCTGTTAGAGTGCGCAACCTCCAGGACCGGCCCACTTTTCCCAGTACTTTCCTCAGAGAGCACCTAACACTGTACTTATGCAAAAACTGTGCGACACTGTGCTACGCTGTGCCGACTTCGTGATCACCTAATTTAGTCTAGTTTTAACGTTTCTTTGCCGGAGTACAAATGGCGTCGTCATATCGGCACACACAGCATGATATATCCATAGGTAGTACGTAAGATTCTGCAACACGTAGTCACTGATGACCTCACAATCCGCGTTTCCTTCGCTTGCGTCCTCGTCCACTACCCGAGTAGAGCCGAACAATCCCCACGTCATAAGTTCGCGTCGAACGGCCGGCGTATAGGCATTGTGTCATTGTCACCGTGTACGGTCGTCTTCAACGCGGTCGTCGTCGTGCCGCTGTCGTGCCACACGTACGCTCACGACCTTCACACGCAACTACTCAATGTGCGCAAACACGTACATTCATCCGGTAACATTTTGCCGAACCCCAAACATTGCTGGATGATCTGGTATATACCTGCACCATGGCTTCGCATAACGTCGACTCCCACAGTGCGTGGGATAATTTTTTTTTTCGACTGGACTTGTTCTCGACTTGTTCACATTCCTACTGAGGAAGTATAACTGCGCCTAAAATAACGTCCTTCGGCAATTCGTGCTGACGTGTGATTCTGTTGTGGGGTACTTTCATCGTCCACCCGAAGTCACTTAACTGAATTGTTGCTTGTCAGTGCCCACCTCATCGAAGAACCTGCCGATGATCACAACTCAAGCTCCATCAATTCATTCAAAGGAGATTGTACTTGACAATCTGCAAACGAGTGGCTTTCCACACGCGAGTGTGAAACAGATAATGTTCCCCCAAAGGCGGAGGATAGTACTCAAGCAGGCCCCACGCCTTCTTATCGGATTTTATGGCATATATACGCGACACATGTGGCAACAAGTTCCTGAACAGTGAAAGAGACGCACAGGCGGAGGAATTTCCGACCCAGACCGTAAGACTAACCCCGCTGGCGACACCTTAACCAAACAACCAATTATAGCCCACAGCGATGGCTCAGCAGACATGGCGTGCAGTCGCTAGGAACAAGATTATAGGTTTGATTCCCATCCGCGAGTGAGTCAATCACCGAATCAATGGATCTGTACCGATTGAGTACTGCAATCGAAAAGCAGTGCTGCCCTGCACTCGGTGGAGTTGAAACAAGGGTGTTGAGCAGAGATACGTCTGTGAATACCATGATATTTTCCCACCGAAAAGCAACTACCTATCCTTATTGCTTTAAAAAAATAATAAAGAGAACAGAATTGCAATCAGACACATGTTCGAGATCTGTCACGTCGGACCGTACAAAACTGAGTGACAGGCTGCTTTAATGGCATATTACGGCTGAGCAATCACGCGAACGACCTGCTCATAGCGGCGGCAAAGCTTTAGGCATCGTAATTAATACCTGACACGGGAGACATGTGAATTTCGCTGTATGCAACCTGGATCCGCCGCTAATGACTTTTCGGGCGCAACTTACTGCGTGCGATGTTACCGCGATGTGTTTCCACTGATTTGGAACACCTGACCATCCGTTGGAGAACGTACGCGCAACAATGGCCTCTGGAGCAACAATTTCATTTTGAAAACGCATTCACCTCTCACTTTTCGTATGTGACGTATATTGATCGTTCTTGCAGACTGGTGTGACCTAGTCATATACTCCTACCTCATTAGTTAACCATGCAATGTCCAACATATCATGACATGTGCCGCAGCGAGTTTGACGCCTCAAAATGCTGATTTAAGTGCGGGGAGCTTAATGAAAAGCCCGTAATTGCATTATTGCAGCTGGAGTGATGTTTAAACTGTGGATAGTTCGGCGAAGCTAATTACTAATTAATTTTAAACGAGGTTTATTTAAGTGTAAGAGGCGGCTCGAGCAGTGTCCTCGGGCAGCGCCTTTAATACTAACTGCAGCGTCGTTTCGCGTGAAGCGCTGCCCATGCTGCTGCTGTTGGTGGTGTTTGTACTCTTAATCGCAGATTACTGTAATAATTATGTTATCATTCAAATGAAATGTCATAGACCTTTGTACGAATGAACTCTCCATGACCAGAAATAAAAGTCAACAATTTGTTCCAATTTTCCTCGATGTGAAACTGCGTTTGGCATTACAGGGTTCAAAGCGACACTCTCAAACTTTCGAAATTGCGTCATAGCTCAGGTTTCTAAGGCCTATTTATTTATATATTTCCGAGTCATCAGCCCGCCTGTTTTGTTCTTCTAGCAGTACTATAGATTGCTCCCACGTCTTTATTGGACGTGTAATAAGGGTAGTTTGCCACAGAAAGCGCCAGCTACAACCAGAATCTTAGCTAGGAAAACCAACTGGAATATAATAGAAAAACAAGAAGATAATGAAAATACAAAGCACTATGAAAGTCCATAATAAAACAGCAATACATAAACTGAACAAGTCCGTGGATCAGGGAGAAACAAGAGACAGAATTCTGATCTTTGGTCATGCTACTAGAGATACAGTTTGGGCCGTCGCGATGGTTTTCCGGTTCTCGTTAGAGCTGGGGGGTACAGGGCTCAAACGCCCATCACACTTCCCTGGTAATAAGCTACGTCACGTACCTGCTTTCTAAACGCAAATGAGTGATTTCGTACTTTTCGACACCAGAGGGGTTGCACTGCGAACAATGCATTGTTTACACGCTATACAATTTTGCAGAGCAACTATATTGTTCAATATGGGTGACGTCTTCTACAAAGTCTGCTTCCCGCTTTAGCTTTCTATTTAGATGCGTCACCTTTGCCACTACTATATTTTTCACGTTGTCAAGGTACTTTCACACTAGCGGGGAAAACACGCGCGACATGACGTAGGTGGCAGAACGCGCCAGCATTGGCTTGGCCACACTTGCGGGCGCCTTTGCCGCTGTGGCGAGCGGGCAAATCTTTATCAGCTGGATTGACTGCGGCTGTGATCAGCGATGATGAGAGAGCGGGGTATAATTCCTTGCAGCGTTTGCCCACGTCAATGAATCGGCCGCTCCTCATTGGTCTCTCCGATCGGCTGCAAGCGGCCTGGCGTGAAAGAATATAGCTCCAAGATCCACTCGCTCCGCGGCAGGAAAACAGTTGCCGTTCGCCTGCTTTCGCCGCACGCTTACTGCCGTTGCGGCATGCCGCGCGCGTTCTTGCCGCTAGTGTGAACACACCTTTACGGCGGCCACTTCCGGGCTGCAGAGCCGACGTCGCCTTTTCTCCGACGTCGCCTCTTCTTCGATTAATGTGCCTGAATAGCTATGATTATAAATAAATTAAATTATGGGGTTTTACGTGTCGTAACCACGATCTGATTATGAGGTACGCCCTAGTAAGAGTCTCCGGAAATTTGGAGCACCTGGGCTTCTTAACGTGCACCTAAATCTAAATACACAGGTGTTTTCGCATTTCGCCCCCATCGAAATGCGGCCGCTCTGGCCTGGATTAGATTCTGCGACCTCGTGCTTAGCAGCCCAGCACCATAGTATGATTATAATACCCGCAATGTACTGCATGATGAATATGTCTCACAGCGGTAGGGGATAGCGATAAATGTGGGGGCGCTTCCTTGCCAAGTCCCGCACAGAGCTATATACCTTGTGTCGTAAAAGGTGCTCGAGGTGCTGTAAAGCTCGCCATCGGCTGCTTCACCAGGCCAGCTTCGAACGCCAGTAAACTAATACTCGCGATAATGATGATGATCATGATCACTAACAAAAAATAGTTCAGGGGTTTTGCGTATCAAAACCGCGATAGGATTATGGGGCACGCCGTAGTGGGGGCCTCCGCATTAATTTTGTCCACCTGGGGTTCTTTAACGCGCCCCCAATGCACGGTACACGAGTGCTTTCGCATTTCACCTCCCCCCCCTCGGAATGACACAGCCACGGCCGGGATCAAAGCCGCTGATGATGATGATCATCATCATCGTCATCGTCGGCAGCGACGACGTAAACGAGATAATTCGACAAACCGCGGTCACCCCTGGCGCAGTTGACTGGCGAATGTAGGATCACCAATTCAGTTCTAAATTCGAGCACCGTATACGTCTATAGGCAACATAATAAAATATATTAGTATACGGTGTTTAATTAACCTGCTAAGAATGTTGTATGCCTGTGTGTTTGACGTGGTACCGAAGCGATTCAACAAAATGAGGAAATATGTCACGAGCCGTGATTTAGAGGCCGCTGCGGCCATCTAAAAAATTAGTTAAGCAACTCATCTTGTGGGCCAGCCTATCACGGCGCTCATAACTTACAATTAAACTCCCCTTTAAAATTAATCCGGAGTTCCCCACTACGGCGTGCCTCACAATCAATTCGTCGTTTTGAACTTGCAATTGAAGGTGTCGGCTAACATGTGCGCTTCGAAGCAGATAAGAAAGGTGTGTTCTTCCAGACACCACTTCATGCACCATCCAAGCCTTAAGGATATAGATTATCTTTGTGTTAGGTAGCAGGACTCCCTAGAGCAATGTCGCGAATCCCCTTGCAAAGCTTCTTTTGAAAGATAACTGATTTTAGCCCGGATAATCATGCACGAGCACCTTATGACTGTATTTTTTTTTATTATTGTTGTCCATCCAGCATAGATAATTGAGCTTGAACATATTAACGTTGCAATACGCGATGTCTGCGACTGCGCAAACGTTTCTTTTTCTTCTTTTCCTTTGATTAAATTTTTTTTCTGGTCGTATGCATCGCTCCCACCATTTATTCATTTATGGTGTGACGCCGACGATGGCCGCCAGGGTGCAAATGTGCTCTTCCAACCTTTTCGCTCAATTATGAGAGGTGCGCTATACGTATGAGTGAATTCATCGGCAGCGAAGCAATATAAAAGCATGATGCATCGCGTTCCTGGGTAAATGTGTGTGTGTGACGACGTAAGACATCGAGACAAAGACCTTATTTGGACTCTATACTAGAGTGCCCGCTTGGCACCATACCTTTGGGGTCTCAGCAGATCGCAAGATAAAACCGAGCATCTACGCGTGAATAAACCTAATGCGCCTTTTAGTTTGCCAAATTTATGTCTATCCTCGTGACCTACATGCCTTACTCCCCCTTGTGCATGGGTAAAGGCGTCTAATTTGTTTATCGTGTTTTTATTTTTCTTTTTTCCTAAGCGTGGCTCATCACACAGCTAAATAGGCTGCACTCTTTTCGATCAGCCTTTCATCCCAGGCAGCCCACGCGTGCTTGATTCACTACTACGGAGAGAAATAATTAGGAGCTGGGTTAATTAACTACGATACACACCTCCGTTTGACCGCAAGAGGGAATTGCTGACGGGATGAATGACGCAACGCTTCCGCTTGCTTACCGAGAACATACACTGGATCGGCTGAGCGGAGGCGTAATTACCGCCACACATGGAGAGAAAACCTACTCAGGTAAGCATATATAGCAAACATGTCTACCGTGAGAAAGCCCAGGGAACGCTAGAGTTTTAGTCGGAGCTCCGCAAACTGGAGAACTTCTGCGTTCTCTTGTAATAAGACCGAATATGCAACAAAAGAAGTATGCGCGGTGCGCGTTGGTGGAATGGAGCCATGCCAAAACAAGACGCGAAAGCCGAAGTACCCAGGACAGAAGTGCTGACAAGTGCATGTTTGGTGTCAGCACGTCTGTTGTCTCATACGGCTTCCTTTCGCTGGTTGCAGTCCTTAAACATCAACAACTAGACCAACGTTCAAATCATCTGCAATGTTTCTGCAATCACGTCTGATTTACGTTAACTGCTGACTACTTCTTGTCTCCATGTTGCTGGAGTGTTCGTAGCATCTGACCGCAAGCATGGGGAAGAAAAACTGCGTTTGTTGAATTTTTTCTCTTCCGCCTTCTACAAACCAGGTTACAAATACACACCGAGAACAACATACCATGCTCTTGTATGTTACTCCTATATGAGCCCCAACGCCCAACACACACACTTTGCTCGTTCCTAAAGGGGTTCGCTTCGACGTGTGTTGCCCTACGAACAATGCACGCCGCTGCCGAAAGGGACGTTGGATTCCTTCCTGCCGGCACAGAAACCTGCCTGCCAATAAAAACACACGTCGGTATACGGAGACGGCGGGCGCTCGTTAACAGGCCTTTTTCGAGCCGCCTTAACGAGCGGCACAAAACGGCGCGGAGCGCGAGATTAAACACCGCGCAAATTGTCGAAAACGGTCACGCAGACCACGCGCCGCTGCGTATCTCAGCGACGCCGGTTCAGCTGCAGCCTCGCGGAACATGCGCCCACGCGCTCTTGTCTCCCTAAATCCGTGCAGTGCGACTAAACCTACAGCTGGCGTCGACCAATCAGAGTAGCGAACGCAGCGTCACATTTGTGTTCCTCCGCGACGCCCGTCTACTGTCGTCTGCTGTCGGGAACAGCGAGTCGAGAAACTTGCAATGCGGGAGCGAAATATTCGGCTATAGGAAAACGTTCACGCGTGCACCGCCAATCGAAAGCTATAGCGATACTTCCTTGTATAATAGTCAGTCAGCCCAAAATGAAGTGCTAACGAATCTTCGGTGTCTATTCCATCGCTACTTGTGCAGGGTCTGAGTAGACCGACTTCGTGCGTGGCACACAGTTTACGCCCGTCTACCTCTAATCCCCAGCGGGGCACTCCGCACCACAGTTAACCTCGTTCCATTCTTGGCCCTCTATCCCGGAAACGTAGGCAACGTCGATGCGAAGAACTACTTTATAGCGCGCACTAGCGACAACTTCGGCGCATCGCGTATAGCTTCCGCAGAGCTGCACGCTTCTGTAGGTGGACGCAGCGTACGTACACCACGCTTCGACCGCGGCGACGCCAGCGTCGGCGAGGACGACGCACAAACGCGCAGCGTGACGCTGAGTACGAGCGGTTGTCCGCGCAACGCTTATACACGCACGCACGCACGCACAGACAGACAGACGTACAGACGGGCGGACGCAGCGCGGGCGCTCCCCTGCTGGTTTCTATGGACGACCACACGCAAGGTTGTCGCCACCGAAACAATGTATGTGCGATACGGCGCGAGTTGAGCCAGCGTTGCCGCCGTCGCTGGTCCTCGGGCGACAATGGCGATTTCAATTGCCGCGCGGACCCCCTGCCGGCGTGGTGGAGAGGGAGACAACTTCCGCTGTACGACGTGACTGCCAACCAGTTTTTTTTTTCCCTCTCTCCAGCTCTCGCGAGACAAGTCTCTCTCGCGTACTCCTACATCACACCACGTGGTGCCGCGGTGCGTGAACGAGAAACAGCCGTTCGGCGATGTACCGCAAGCTCTTGGGAATACATGCGAGGACACGTACTTTCGACATATTTTGCGCGTTCAGTCGTGTCCTGAGTGTACAGGGTGTCCCAGCTTACTTTAGCCAGAGCTTAAAAATACGCCGATGCACTATAAGACGACGCGACCAAATGCGTGTTGCTAACTGTTGTATGGGGTAACTAACACAACTTATTTTTCTGCCGTGCTTAATTGCGTAAATAGTCGAGGTTAATTAACCATCTTCTGAGGCAAGGAAGTTAGGCAAAAAAAAAAATCCAACTCTAAAGTTACGGCTTGCAAAACGTCCGATTAAACAGTTTCGAACTTTCTATCTATTAGGCATTAGTGTTTTCCCGCTTGCTGCATATGCCCGCGAAAAGAAACAAAAAATACTGTGTGACGTGCCCGCTTGCGCGCCGTGATTGCAGTGCTCCCAAACGTTCTGCGTACATCGAACGTAGCGAACGTAGCATACAATAGTCTGCAACACGCATTTGGCCGCGTCGTCTTAGAATGCAATGGCATATTTTTAATCTCTGGCGAAAGTTAGCTGGAACACCCTGTGTATGGACACTGCAAACGACTTTGTTTTTCTCGCTGCTTTCGTGAAACGGTGTATGCAAGTGGCAAACACAAGCAAGAAAGAAAGAAAGGAAGTTGGATATATTATGGCTATCGCGCGGAATCTCGTGATTATTTCTGCGAAACATCTTGTAATATTTCATAATTCAATGAATTTGCCGCAGATCGCGTTCGCGATTAATATTAAAGGGGGACAAACACGTGTACGCTTACGAGAGCCAGAACATTTATTAGCTTTTCCATTCGGGAGGCTGCTGATAATGTGATGCATGTGGCAGGAAAAATTCAAGCGTTATAATAACTAACTTTACGTTGTATGGCGTTCGAAGTAACATTGAATAACCACCTATAGGTTCTCTCAATACTTCCGATGTATCATTGTGCAATCTTATATACTTGCGCTGTTGGCTATGCAACTTCCATGCATTGACCAAAGATTTAAAAAAAAATCATTGCAAGGATTTTTCCTTTAATCCACTTCCAGGAACGTTGGTACAATCTCGCCGAAATTCCCTAGACTTCAGTAGAAGGAAAGTTACAGCATGAAACACCACGACCTGTCAATAGACCACCTGTAAACATTACAGAAAAAACGCCCGTACAGAAGTTTCTTCAGATGTGTAAACTTTTGCCAGGGATCAACCGCTGTCTGCGAAAACTTCGGGGCCGATGCGATCGATCCCACGTGAATAAACGTTACGCTAAGCAGCCGTTTCGTGCGATGCAAGCAAATAAACGCTTTTGTTTTTTTCGCATGCTCACCTGTATACTCTCGTATCGTCTGATACTACATCGAGGTCCCATTAACGTACGCGTTTACACGGCATGCTGCAGCGGCAGGGGCCCTATACCTGTATCAGTCTCCCCTTTCCCGGGTCTCTCCGCTTCTCTCGCGGTTTGTTCCAGACGGCCGCTAAGAGATACAGACACATTAGACAAACAATAAAAGCGTTTTTTAATCTCTCCGCCTGCCTTGTTGCCGTTGCGCCTCGCCGAGCCACGTCGTGCATCAGGCACGTTTCAAGTTAATCTCGCCGCTTCCTCTCGTTCGCGTCATCTCTTTCCGTGCTTCCCTCCCTTTTGCCATATACGCCGCTGCGTCTGCTTCGAGCGCGGTCCCGATTATCTCGTATACCGCGGCCGTTTTGCTGGCGCTAAATGAACCGCGGTAGAAAGAGCGAAGATAGTGGTGGTATATTATACGGCAGGAAGGGCTTGGTTGAAGTAAGTCGGGGCACGGACCACCCGTATGAGAAACGAGAGCCCTAATGCGTGCATTTACCGCTAAGACAAGGTCGCTGTACTCCAAACGGGGAAGCTAAAGTATAGGGTGCATCCGGGGGGGGGGGGGGGGGGAGATAACAAAACCAACCGCTGCGCTTATTATAAAGAAGGACGAGATAGCTGACAAGGCGGGACGTGGAGCGCCGCGGTGGCATTGCGACACCGGGGAAATAGTGGGACTACAATGCTTCCTTTTCTTATTTACTACGGCAATTCTTGGTCCCCGCTTGGCTCTAAATATCGAACCCCTCCCGTTTTCCTCCGTTCCTTCTTGCACATTGCACTGCGGGGACTTCGACTGCAGAGCATGGTTTTGCTTGGCGACCTACTTGCTCTTCAATAACAAGTTCCACGCGCCTTTAAAAAAAAAAAGCGGATGTTGCAGATATATACGACGCCGTTGCCACGAGCAGCGCTTTCTAAGACACACAAGCAAATCTAAACAAAAGCGAGGGGTGGCAAGAACACTGCGACGAATTGATCAGCAGCGGGCGAACGAGTGAAGCGCCGGCTACGAGTTAATGTTGCGACAAGACCTGCCACGACAAAGATAACCTCGCCCCCTTCGCCCCCTTTCGAAACGTTGGCTACAGGCTGAAGCTTCTCTCTTTCGCCCACTGCCGAAAAGCATTGAATCAAGAGAGAGAGAGAGAGAGAGACAGAAATGGAAGAGAGGAAGGGCAGGGAGGTTAAACAGAGGCGCGTCCGGTTTACTACCCTGCACTGGGGGAAGGGGTACAGGGATGAAGAGAGAGAGAGAGAGGACATAGAGGGAGCACAGTTTCGCTCACCTATAGAGGTTCGTATCGAGTCTACACACAGTCGCCAACACCTGTCGACTTGAGGTACTGCAACAACGCTTTCGTGGGTTTCAAACAAGACGACAAGTAACCGTAAGTATCCAAGAAATAGGTGAGAAGGGGCGGGAAATTGGGAACCGGATAATTGCTGTACCGTACAGCCCCACACTGCTCACGTGGAAGCTCTTGGTATACATACGCTTCCCGGTCAACGGTGAATTGATCCTTCCTCCACACTGATGGCCTTGACCCCTTTTGATTATCCCAATTAAGTAAGGTTACGTTCAACTATAAATTCCGTTTACGAGAGAAAAGCGAAAGTGTTGGTGTATTTCTGATAGAGAGGCGTAAGCATGGAACGCTTACTCGTTCGAACGTTATCAACTCGTGTGTACCAGATCTGGCCGTCAACCATCTCGTCGCATGCAGAATCCCATGCTCGAATCCCACTAGTACCGATTCCCAGAATTTTCACGTTGAACGCAGGACTTCCATTGAATTGTGTAATATGCCGTCTTCTGGCTTTTGAGTGGTTTCCGTTCGATTATGGTGAGTTACTTATCTGAAACTACACACAGTAATGGGCGAAAAAGCACTGCGCGCTTATGCAGACGATGGACAGTGCTCCAAGACATTATCAATGAATATCAAGCGGCTCCATACACTTTGCGCCTATTGTGAACTAACTGGGACGGCTGTTGGGCACGCTGGCAAAGGAGGGACATGGCAAACGTGAATATGCAAATCCAGTGAACGTTGTGGCCCAAGTTTGGACGATGAAACGAGTCGGCGTCGGGGATAACGACGAATGAGCTCGGTGGTCATCGTATCAAATTAAATAGTGAGGTTCATGTATCAGCCCTACTTATAGAGGGCCGTTTCACTTTCGTAATGAACCGAAGGTCATCGCGACGGGGCCCCATAACCTACATAACACTATATAGAATGCCGGCAACGCGACAAACTTGTCTCGAACCGTAAGCGAAACGCGATAACATCCTTGCGCGCTGGCGGGAAAAAATGCGCAAGAAACATGCGATTAATAATAAGCCTTTCCGAAACCTCGCACGCACGTTTTGAATATGAGACGCCGACCCAGACACTTGTGTGTTTTCACGAAGCAGATAATCTTTCCATAATTTTTGCTCTGAACGCTTCAGCACGATCTGACTCCTCACCACGTCTCGCTTTATTGAGGGCGCGAAGTCTCGATAGAATTCCTGCTTACCGTGAAAGCGTTGTTCGGCACCAAAATCCAATAATTAATCTACAGAGTGATAGCTATCGGGGCTCAAGAAGAGAGAGAGAGAGAGAGAGGAGACTGAGGTAAATACAGGGGATTAGCCAGTATATAAAGCCCGACCGGCTGACCTGTCCTAAGATGAGGGAGTAAAGTGACTGAGAGCTGATAGAAGCAAAGGAAACATTAAAAAAACAAAAAGAAACTTTGATAACGTGAGCACACGCGAAACGACCTTTGCAGCCTAGTTCATAGGTTTTTAAAGGGCCACAGAAAGATGTTGAGCTGAGTTAGATCGACAGACTGTTCGTCTAGAAGTCTGTCATAGTTTTCTGTGCTAATATACGGCTTTGTTGCGTAGAAAATTGCCACCCGAAAGTCGCGCTGCTGCTTAATCTGAATTGCCCGCGCCAATGTGGACGAGTTGAGCTAATCACCACGTGACCTCCCTCTCCGCCGCTCTCTGAGAATAAGCCAGTGATGACGTCACGCGAGAGCTCCCACAATCCATAACAGGTGGCGCCGCTCCGATTTTTCATTTTCGTCATTATTTCGCTTAGAAAAGCTCTGTTTCTCGCTACGAATTACCGATTCGTTACTACAGAATTCCTAATCTATCAATCTATAGTCCGAAATAATAATAATAATAATAATAATAATAATAATAATAATAATACCTTCATTGCGAATAATGAAATCAGTACATTCACACAGGCCTGCCAAAGCCTTTGAACACCTGCCGTGGTTGCTCAGTGGCTATGGTGTTGGGCTACTGAGCACGAGGTCGCGGGATCGAATCCCAGCCACGGCGGCCGCATTTCTATGGAGGCGAAATGCGAAAACACCCGTGTACTTAGATTTAAGAACCCCAGGTGGTCGATATTCCCGGAGTCCACCCCTACGGCGTGCCTCATAATCCGAAAGTGGTTTTGGCACGTAAAACCCCATAATTTTTAAAGGCTTGAGCGGCAGAGCCTGGCAAGCAGCAGAACCACACACGGTACATTAATAGATTATTTAAAGCAGCGAACTCGAGTATAGCATACCTGAAAAAAAGTTATTAAAATTTATACACTGTCTATGAAAAAAATTTTCATTGAGAATAATGAAACACAGAAACACAGCAATGCGTGTGAACAAAATGACCATAAGAGAACAGATAATGTCTTTCTTTAGTGTCTCGATGTTGCCAGAACACTTTCAAAGCCCTCTGTCCCGATAACGGTCTGGACCAGCGTCTCAGAATTCTTCCCTCCGTGGGGGGGGGGTTAGTTCTCCAGTCTTAAAGCTCGAAAAGGAGATCCGCTAAAACGTGGCATCCGATACGACGTGCGGTGCGTGGCAAAGACGGCCCATCTCGAGCTGTTGGAAGCGCGTTGGAACCGGTTGAAAACTTGTCGGGTGCAATCTCATAGCACGACTGCTCGTTTAGATCGGATGGCACGAGAACTCGTGCCCCGTGTCTGCTGCTTCGGAACCGCGACGTTGCTTCGCTAGTGAGCTTGAGGTCTCGGTCACGCAACCCACCCCTTACAAAATTTTTTATAGAAAGTCTATTGACAGTCTATAGACGTCTATAGACTGTCTATAGACTTTCTATAAAAATTTTTGTAAGGGTATATATACGTTCCAAAGCAATAGAACTATACATGGAAACTATGTAGAAACGTCTACGTGGGGACTTTTTCTTTTTTTTGCAAACTACATAACTTCAGGCAGTAAATGGTCGTTTAAAGCGCTTCACAACTGCACCTCTTTCATCTGCCGATGTGTGTACCTTGTCCAAAAGCGTCACAGTATCTTATCAAGACCCCGTTTCCTCTTCCCCAGTGCAGGGTAGCCAACTTGGCTAGGCTTTGTGAACCTCCCTGCTTTCTCCTTATGACTTCTCTTTCTCCATGAAGACCCAGAGACAGCTAAGAAATATAATTGCTTTTTAAGTCGGTTTTTATTTGCTATCTGGCGTGTATGATATACTAAAGAAGAAAACCGTTGTATTTATTTGTTTGGATATCAAGGTTAGATGCCGAAAACAAAATATCCTTTACATGAGCACTGTAACTGCCTACTCGTTTTTTTTTTTTTAATGGTAAAATCAGCTTTAATTTTTTTTTAACAAACCGGTGAAGGTGCAACATCATGCGATCGGTTGGCATGTTGGTACGCCGTCCAGAATTTTCATGTCATCTCGGTGTGTTCAAAATGCACATTTACGGGTTCATCTTTGTCGTCTGGGACGACATTACGGTCTATACCCAAACTGTGTCGATTTTCTAGAGGGCGCGAAAGCTGATCATGATTACGGCACGCGTAATCAGTAAGAGTGTGAATCAGGATTCCTTGCAGACTCCTTGTTCACACGCTTCCTTGTATCAATTCTCGCCCCCCCCCCCACTCCGTCTCTCTCCCCCGCAACCACTATGTAATGCGGAAATGAGCTTTCAGGGTAAATACGTAAACACACACACACACACACACACACACATTATCTATCTATCTATCTATCTATCTATCTATCTATCTATCTATCTATCTATATATATATATATATATATATATATATATATATATATATATATATATATATATATATATATATATATATATATATATATATATATATATATACAGTACACAGTTCCGCGTGCATTTGATTCCACGTTCGTGTCTCATATTTTTGCGCGAGACCAGATTGACCGAGTCGTCGTGACCGGTATTTAAGACCCGGAAAGAGACGTCCAAGCTGACAGCCAACTCTGTCAGGCTAATACGACTGGAAACCAAACTGCACCTGGTTGCCAACTTTCTTGACCTCTTCCTCGATTCCGTCTTCACACTTTTAAGGTGCCCATATTTGTGCTTAGCCGTCCATGTTTTCTTTTTTTCATCCATGTTTCTGAGCCTTTTTTCAAAACTGATTTCGCACTCCGCTTCTCTAACTTTAAGAGAGGCCCAACCCGCGTCGCTTATGTGGACGGATACGGGGACGAAACTAGCGCGACAACGGAACGAACTGGTATCAACTATAGAGTATGCACTGAGATGTACTGGCAATGCAGTCCACGTAGCCACTATAACAGAACAAGAATCGAGTAACGCTATATGCATATTGATCAATGCTGCGCCTGCTTTCAATATCTCGTGCGTTCAATGCATAGGAAAGTGCCTAATTACTTGCGTTATTAAAGAGACATCGCATGTTTCATCGTTATGGCAGTTGTGTCTGCACTTTATAATCACACTGTCGCGTCGTCTTGCCGCTTCACCATACTGTCAAAGAAAGAAAGAAAGAAAGAAAGAAAGAAAAAGGCTATTTCACAAACGGGGAGCATTCTCCGAACCGTCGTCGCTTGTATAGACAGCGAAGTCGACACATGCAGGCGTGCTTCTAATTTGTCTCTTCGGCAACAATAGCTTGTAAATTGAGTCGATATATAATCAATATCACATAAAAGGAAATGAACAGTTCATTATGTATACTACATTGAGGTATTCAATTTTCGAGTGAGTGTCTTCCGCCGCAATTATTGCGGTATCATACGGCAGTCATTATACTGCTCCAATGATCGCTTCAAGTCTTTCTTTATCACACCCTTCTACATGCGCTCCCGAACCACGACGTTCAGTATAGCACCTTCCCACCACAGAGACGAGATTCGCCCGATATTCTTTATGGCGAAGAAACTCAACTTAGAGCGAGCGAGCTGAAAAGACCTACATATGCAGGGCTTTTTTATTACCCGGCGAGAGACACGCACTTCGAAAGCACGACAGCCGTTCAGACGTGCTCCATATTTGCCGTTGAGCGGCCCCGACAAAATAGCGTATATACGCATTAATGGGGAGCGCGAAAATTGAGCTCGTTGATATAAAACCTCCAGTTGGTGCCGCTGTATGCATACATTATAACGCGCCACGATATTCAGAGCAGCTGCGAATCGAAGACAGCGCTTTGCAACCGCGAGCAGAATTCCAAGAACCTGGCACGCCTTTTCAGAGACATTTCGACGAAATTCGGTCACGAGGGAGAAGATCAATCGACGAAGCGCCCTCTCCGCGGTCTGTATAAATCTGCGCGTTCATTTCACTTTGAAAAGCCTTCATCGGTCTATCACGCCGTGAATGGCCCTTTATGGGGGCAAATATACACCCGGGATCCAATGCGCGTATACAACACATATTCGTTCCGTACGACCACCTTTTCGTCTTTACACATGCACGCAGACAGGCGTAAAAGATCTCTCCCCAATATGTCCGCATACGAAACCAACGGTTGACCGTTGCTCGTGCTTTCTTTTGCTTTTCTTTTTTGTTTCGCGCGGTAAAGAACCAATTTGCTCGACGGCACGAACAGCGGGGCAGCAACGCAATGTGTGTATAGCCGAACTAATCGATCGACCTCCGGTTCCCGACGCTCCGCCAAATGCAGCGCCTTCGGAGACACGGTTGACGAACGAAGCGCACGCCACGGAACACGAGCGTGTGCGCACTCCGTCACGACGACGAACGACGGCGGCGCGCGTAAACGGAGACGTTTGCGGAGACGCAGCAGCCCCGGTGGTGGGGGGACACATAAAGAAACGTTATCGCTCTCCCACTTTACCATCCTGACGGCGGGGAAAACGTCTCAGCTGTGCGGCCGCGGCGAGCGCGCGGTAGCTCCTCACGTGCTATATGCAGATGGCGTTCCCATTGATAAGTTGGCCTATGGCGCCCTCCACTCGCTTTTATTCGAACGTCTCTCGTCTTGCGCGACGCTTCCGCCTCGTCCTCGGCCAGTCTGGCTTTTCAACCGTTTCTCTCCATTTTCCCGCTCTCCTTCTTCCCACTGAAAGGCTAGGTAGAGAGAGAGAGGGGTGGGGGCAGTTGGCGCGGGCGAGTAATAAACTTCAAGTACACGCACTCTCACACTCCGCGGCGTTTCGTCGTCGGTCGCACCGGCGTGGCGACGTGAAGCGACGGTCTGGACAGGTCCTCAAGGTTCCTTGCAGGGACCATGCCTCATCGTCTCCCGGGTGTAGCTTCTCCTCACCGCTTTACACAACTCGTCTCGCGCGATCTGGTACAAAACGAGAAAGGCCGACCAAAGGGCTGGCTGATTTGTAACGAGGCGTCTTCTCCTTAATTCTTCTTCAGTGCATTCTCCTTCTTCGCTCCCACGCACATTCACCAGTGGGGAGGGGGGGGGGGGGGGGCTAGACGCGCGGCCCTACATACCCCTCCTCCGCGCATGGCTCGAAGCGAATTCCCGTTTTTACCTCGGCCGCTACGTTATTGATTCGGCGCACGCGCCACCGTCGCGGCTCTCGCTCGGACGCCGTCGGGCGATCCAACGAGCGTGCGCGATGGTAATAGCGTCGTCGTGTGTGCCTTGTCGAACAGCGATCAGCTATGTTCGACGAGGCTGTTATTGCGCCGCAAACAGCGTCGTCCTGGCCCTTCGATGCCGCCTTCTAGGACGGGCGGACGAAGTGGGGAGGCGGTTGGTGTTCGTCGTCGGCGAGTATAGCTTTATGTACCGCGGCCTAGCCGCGGTGTCCTATATTTGATACCAACCGGAACCCCTCCCCCTCGCCCCCCTTGCTCCAGCTACCATTGTCTAACGTCAAATGTATATGCAAACGGCGCTTTTGATAGCGAGCCGAACGAGGGAGGGAGTGAAGCTCTCACAGCCGCGCTCACTGAGGCGCGCACGCACGCACACGCACAGGCTGTACAATCTGTGCCGTTAATGTACACCTGCATACAGACAAATGTGGATAGTGGGTACGCCTTTTAGCACTCGCGATAATGCGCCACTGCGCGCCCGCTCAGGCAAATATTTGTTGCGTTTTTGTGGGTGCGCAACGAACGACTTGGGCACAACTAAAAACAAAAAAATGAGAGAGAGAGAGAGAGAGAGAGAGAGAGAGAGAGAGAGAGAGAGAGAGAGAGAGAGAGAGAGAGAGAGAGAGAGAGAGAGAGACGTAAGAAAAATAACAAAACCACTCAAATTGAAGTTTTTCCTTGCGTCCGCGAGAGCCGATAATCGGAAGGCGAAGCGGACAATTTTATTTTGCTCAGTTTGCAGAAAGACCACTTTGCGTCCCTCAGTGAAACGGGAAAAGAAATGGTTAGCTAGCTCGTTGCTTTTTTACGCCATTCCTGGAGAAAGTTTTTTAACGTAAAGCGAGCACTGTCCTTCTTTTTTTTTTTTTTTTTTGCAGTACACCACACTAGCACATACGCTTCAGCGTGGCGCACTATGTATAAAACCATGACAGTGCATGTGATTTCGCTTTCCTATGCCTAACCGATATATTAGCTATATATTATTAAACCAAAGAGTATCCTAAAAAAAAGATTACTAGAATGAGCTTTAGTCGTTGTTCCGCTAACACATGAATTATGGGTATTTGCCTAACCTTCATGCTCACGCGCTCTTGTGACGTAATTTATTACGCTTTATCTTTCTAAAATTTCCAAGCCCTCATAGTTTTCTAAAGCCAGCAGGGCAATTAAGCGCTGTGCACGTTTGCGGAATTGTCGCGAATTATTGCACTGATAACGCAATATCTTGCTTAGTGTGATAAATTTGACAATCACAAGGTCGTTTGAAGCCATAAGGATGAAGTTAAGCCATGTACTGTCATGTGACTAATAACATAATAATATAAGTAATGTAATAATGTATAGTCAGTACATTGAATCCATTTACTGATCATTCCCATGCGGGCTCAACTATAGCACTTGCAGTTCACACAGAGACTAGCGCCGCAATTATCTTTAGTGATTTTTTATAGAAAACTCTATCGGCTTAAACGTCCCTTCGCTTCAGGCACCGCGGGATTTCTAAGAGCTGACGGCCTGCCTCCCCGCCCCCCCCCCTCCCGCCCTTGGCTTAGCGGTGCATTAGAATAACGTTCTTAAGTGAGTGCAGCGAGGAGAAGTCCTTTGAGAACGACACGTCTACACTGGCGACTTGGAACGACACCGACCGACGCTTCATTACAAGATATCAGCTCTATAGTCACTGAGGAGCACTACTGAAAAGCAGCAACTACTTCCTTCAAGGAGCACATATGGCTCCCAGAAATTGATGCTCGGTGTCTAACAGAACGTTGCGATACGAAAAGCGACTGAAAAGACAGAACAAGGAAAACAAACAAAACTGTAGCATGTAAAAAGCAAGGGCACACCTGCACTAACGGTTTGAGTTAGTGATGAGAAGCGGGTGAAAAGAAAAAGAAAAAGACGACGAAGAAGAAGTAACGTATAACTATATATAACTTGCCATCGCATTTCTCAGACAGTTTATGCGGCGGGCAAAAGAAACTCTTCCTTCAGACGGCAAGCGTTTTCTTTTTCACCTCGTTATAAATTTTAAGATAACTAGCAGGAAGAGGGGGCGCATCCACCGGTTCGCCTCCAAATGCAGAAGCTCTGGCAGCCGCGCCGCGCCGCTCGCGCGATCCCACGCACGCGGAAGCCATGTTCGAGCCGGCCAGCGGAAAGACTCACGAGGCATTTCGCCGCTCATAAACAGCTCACGAAGGCAGCTCCGCGCGAATGCGTCCCTCCCTTCCCCGCTTCGCCCTCTCTCTATCTCTCTCTCCATAGGCGTGCCGCGCACCTCGATGGCTGGGCACGTACATCGACCGAGGCAGCTGCGGCTGAGAGCTGGCTGCTCGCTCCGTCATCAGTACCGCTCTGCTGGTGCCGCTTCTGGCCCATCGCAAAGGACGAACGCACGGGGACGGCAGTCTGCTGCCGAGACAGAAATGGGCAGAGAAGGCACAGGCGTGCCGAAAAAGACATTCTTATAGCCCTGAGCTCGCCCTACCCTCCCCTTCCACCCCTCCCTTCCCCCTTCGCCTCTGCGGCAGTGGGAAGGACGAACGACCGTGGCCGCGCACATAACTGCACTCTGGAGGCCATCGCCGAAGGAGGCCTTCCCCCCGCGGACGCCAGCGCGAGAACGACGTGACTGAAAGACGGGACAGCGGCGGCGACAGGGGGGGCAAGGGAAGAGAGACAGCTGCGAAGCCTCATCGCGGTATCAAATGACGGCGACGCGCAGTCACGGGCGGCTCAGGACGAGCCCCGCGTGCGACTCTGGTGCGCGGCGGGGCTCACTCCTGGCATCGCGGAGTCTCAGATTGCTTCTCGCTCACAAAGCGCCAACCCTCCACTCCCTTCTCCCCTCGCCCAGTGGCGGACCCTCCCAGCAGCCCCCGCGACGTTTCCGCCGCTTATACCAGAATCCCGACGAGAGTTCCTTCGCGAAGCAAAGTACACCGGCTCCAACACCGCGGCGGACGTCATCCAACCAGCCGGCTTCGTTACGGAAAGCCTACCGCGGACGGAGCGATGCATCGACGAACTTTATATGTTTCCTCACTCCACCCCCGGCACACATAAAGGAGACGAGAGTAAATAAACAAATAACCAGGGAGAAAAGATGGGACGAGGCATCGGACCCGCAAGGAGCCAGCAGGCTTCAGTATATACGCCGCGGTCGAAGGGCGTCTGTAATGAATGGCGCTCGTCAGGTTTTCCTCTTCCAGTTTTGGCAAGAGCATGCGCGCGCCCCGAGCGCGCATCTCTTCGGGCGAGCGGCCTTTTGCTGTGCCGTTCGTTAAGGGAGCTGCGTCCGTGCGTCGGCGCGGGGTTGCCGCCTTCCATAAACACCGGAAGGGCGTCCTTCCCCATATTCCGGGGCCCATCGTCTCCGCGGATACTTTCTGGAGACCATGTGTGGTGCCTCGGAGGGCACGCGAGGAGCACAAACGGTCCCGATGACGGCGGCACCGTGAGGTGAAGTGCGCGCACCCTTCAAGGCGAGCCGCCGCCGCCGCAGCCCCGTGGCGAACGCGTGTATACGGGAAACGCGCACGCAAATATCTCCGACGTGAGTCTTACGCCCTGCAACTTCGTTCCTTGCGCCATTCAGGCATCTAGCTGCCGACGGCCCCTGCTGGGTTTCGAGAATGGGCTGCACGCGCTGTTGGGCGATATGCAATAAAAATTTTCCCGCCGATAACGCCAGTACAATATACAGTGCGGCATACAATCTGCCAACGTGGTGTTTGTTCCTTTAGGAGAATGGCTTCCGAGGGAGCGCGCGCTAAGGGTCAGTGCAAGCAACCGTAGTCGTCATCATTAAATACAGATCCACATGTAGGACGAATACCAAAGTTATATGACGCGTGTCCTCCGTCACCCGAATAAATATTGTGCGTGCCGATTTCCTAATTTCATGCTTTTATAATATATATTGCCCTTTGCGATTTTCGAATCTGTTTTTCTTCCCTTCGAGCCTGCAGATATTCTAATTCCAAAACACCTTCAGTCCTCGGTTTTACTCACTGAATGGCCGTCGCGACACTACTTCTTTACTGTTAATATGCACTATAGAATACCAGCCGCCAGCGTTTGATCCCTGTCACTACTGCTATCACTTGCGAGCACTGCGTCTAATATAATCAGTTGCGCAGTATTCACTTTCAGTTGAAGTTCATTATTATTATTATTACTTCCCTCTTATGATTACTATTATTAAAGTTTCAACCACTTCAGTTGCCGCACGGTAGAATTGCTGCACAATAATTGAGCCAACCGGCCACTTAGAAAATGAAAGTGGGTAGAACAACACCTTCCGTCTCCAGATTTCTTTTACATTTAGTAGCTTATTATTAATTTCTATATAGCAGTAGCATAAGACTTTTATTCAGCCCAAAATTACAGACCGAGCATATCGACCGCCTGGGTGGCCAGTCGACGCTGTTCTTCTTCACCTTCAGCGCCAAGTCAGCCGAGTCAGGTGGTGATGGGAAGCGAAGGGGGAGGATAGGAACTTGATTGCTGAGCAGCCGGACAGTAGAGTAGGCAATGGGATAAGTCTGCATAAGTAGAGGGGCAGTTGGGACAGGAGGGGTCAGAGCGATAGCGATAGAGAAAGAGGCCTGCTTCTTTGAATCCTTCCACAGTGCTTTGTCAACACGCACATAATTGGAAGTGAGTTACTTCTTTAGTGGCATATATTATATATAGGAAGCTTCGCCACCACCAAAACGGTTCTGTGGCAAAGCTCGCACTCTTTTTGCGAAGAAGGCAAGCACACGCACGTACATTCGACGTACCTTCGGTGCGGTGCATCCAGGCACCGGCGCGTCCATTTCAACCCGACACGGCGCTGCAGCTCCAATCGCGTAAACTTCATGACGTATGCGCTTATAGACCGCGATGCCAGCGAAGTTTGCGCGCCCGTGCGGCGCCGGAAGGAGGCGCGCTGACGTACGCGCCCGGGTGGCGACACGCTGAGAAATACGCCCGAAATACGCCTCATGTGGTTGACGCCTGAAGCGAGCGAGCGAGCGCGCGCGCGGAAATCTTCATTGACACCGCGGGCAATTGGCGAGTTCAGAGGCGCGAGGCAGAATTGCCGACAGAGTTGTGCGCAGAGGAGCTCACGAACGTGTGACATCCGCACAATGAATATAGGCGCATACGCGCGAAGAACAGCCAAACGCAGGTGCGCGAAACCATATGGCGCACTCGGGTTTACGAAAAAAAAAAAAGAAGAGCGAGAGAAAAAAGAAAGAAGAAGACTGCAAACAGTCGTCGCCATCTGCGTGAGCAGGCTGTATATCACCAGGCAAAGTGTTGATGCGGCTTTTCAAGGTAAGTTTCGCGCATCATGTGCTATATATATATGACGTGAAAAATACGTTGCTCTGAAAGCATCCCTCACGGAAGGGAACGCTCTCGTGACTAGAGGTCAAAGAAGCACTTATTAAAGCACCGTAAAATATCGCGCCATTATGTCCTCCGCTCGACGTCATCCCTTATGGCGACGCCGACAGCATATACAGTCTATTATTTCAATTATTGTGGCTCAAGAATATACAAAGCCAGGCCCGTGACGAGTGCCTTCCAGGGAAGCATAGCCCTCGAGTATTTCAATTGCGGGAAAGCAAGCGGCAAGCCGTGCGCAGTTGACGCAATCAGTTTACTTCATTATATTACTCATATAACACTGCCGCCGGTATATATCGGATGTGTTACGTTAACGCTAAGGTATTTTTTCTTCTTAATTGCCTTTCGCCTATAGCAGAAATCTGCTTATTGAAACACACTCGAAGACGCAGACACTACTTACATTGTAAATCAGTATGCATAATTCTCATTTAACAAAATTCCACTAATCAAGTTTTTATTTAATTACGTCAGCGCTCATATTGCAATACACGAATTGAAGCCAACGATCTTGCAAGGCACATCCATTTGGAGGAAATAATGAAAGTAGCACCAGTCTTAAGATAGGTGCAGTCATACTTGGGCTAAAAATGCACTGTTGTCCTATTTACTTTTCTTTTAGTGAAACCCCGTTTTCTGCCTTGAAGCTTCAAAGATTACTGGGACACCAATACATCTCCTCAACAAATTTGGCAACGCATATCTCGAATCTGATGTCCTTCTCAGCATTCTTTCTATAAGGGGACACGGCTTTAGAATTCCCCGCCACAATTCGTAAATCACATATATGCGCCGTGATGTAATTAGTCTGAAAGTTGAGGAACGAAAACTCTCTCATTTGTCGAATATTCATTTTGGTCTTTCGTGCCACTATCCTCTACCTCTGAGAGTATTCTAGCTCAAGAATTAGAATTTGGTTATATGCGACGGGTGATTACAAAAATTTTGTTAACGCTATATAAAATAAAACACCCCGTGTATTAAAGGTGCAGGTACTGTCAAGTTTTTTTTTTTCTTCTTTGGAGCACAAATGAAGAGCTACAAGAAACACCTGTGTCGAAACAACAAACCTTCTCAAAACACAAAAGAAAGATAATTAGATGAAAATTGGTACATTAATATCGCTGCATTGTACTGTATATTGAGAAGCAGCAGTTACGGCACGAAAATGTGAAAACGCACCGTGATAAAAGTTTCAGCGCTATCAGTGCATCAAAAGTATGTATAGTATATATATATATTTGCGCACGGTTTTCATTTTATGTTTGTATCGTTGTTATTGGGAATACAGCACGAAAGTGATAACGCCAAAAAAAAAAAAAAAAGGGAGGTGCAATGAGATGGGACGATGCGAGCTTCAAGTTAACACCATCGACTTACCTAACAAAGCTTAAGATTTGATATTCTTTTCGCTGCAAGTTACACAGCTACTTTCATGTGAATGTCCATTAACACTGAAATGCAAATAGCGGAGTAGTAAAAGGCATGATACCAGGCGACCAACTCCTCCCGACGTCCCAACTTTATAATTGGAAATCGCTCAGTGCATAGTATACCACCGTTACGCGTTGAGTAAGCTCGCTGGTAGGCGGAATATGATGGATTTTCTTGCGCCTTCATTAAGCCTACCTACGTCTCGGCGATCTTAATTAGCGTGACCAAATAAAGTAGAAAGCGCGTCGGTAAAAAGAAAAAGTGAGACAGAAATAAATTATTTGATTTTATTTGCATGCGGTGCAAGCTCAAGTACATTACTGCCGCGACCACTGCATTATTACTGCCTGCGACTCACGCTAATTGCTGGACTGCGGCTGAAGCTAATCAGGTGCTTTATCTGACAGCGCCGTCGCCATATCCAACACTCCAGCTTCCTGCACGAACCGCAGCTTTTGTTAAAACAGTGAGTGCGATGTTCGTTATACTAGTGGAGCTTCGCAGACGCTCTGTTTCGGGCGCGCCTGCAAGCGGGCTCGCATCGAGAGAGGCGTGGAGAATGTTGCGCATGCACTTATGCTTATGATGATGATGATAGTGGTGGTGATAATTTTGATGATAGCAATGATGATGATGCTGACGATGACGACGACTTCAAAGGCAGCGATGAATTTGAAGTGATAAGAAACAGAAAGGTTTTCTTTTTAAGTTGGCTACTGGCGATAAAAACGTTAGTGATGCCTGTAACAGACACAACGAATACTGGAGAAATTGCCCTTTGACGAACACTAAAGAAGAAAGAATAACGTAGGGCTTTATGACTAAGTTACTATTCTACAATAACGAAACAGCCGTTCTCGACGTGATGGAAGGCTTGGCTAGCTGTAAAAGACGCAATAGCGAAAGACAAACGCCCACGCATTAGTTCCAGCGCCAACTCGCTCTCACGTCATGGATTGGATACCAGACGTCTCGGGTCTAGTATCGTTAGCCGCTAAGCAAGGACTACAATACATATATAAATGAAATGAAGGGTACGTCAACTTGGCGAGTTTCGAGGTCTTTGCCTGCATGCGCCAAAACGTCTAACATACAAGAAGATATTTCGACATATCGGCGCCGAGATTTCAGCGCGACAACCAAGCAAGAAGAATGTTTGCCCTTCGTGTCGCAAATAAAGTTCACATCCCTCTTTTTTTCCCCGAATAAAACAGCCTCGTTCGCTGACTGAACGAAAATATAGTTTTTGCGAGAATACTTCACCCGTTCGAAATGATTTAGTGCCGCTCTTTGTCGTCACTTCGCGAGCTATCTCTATAGCCATCAAAGCTAAATTCGAGAGATGCGCAAGAAAAGTGAAAGATGTGGAGGTTGTTCAGTGAAAGAGCCGGCTTTACAATGAAACGCGTGGGGCGCCACGCATAAGGGTCACACGAGATGTCGCACAACAGCGGAATCTCACGGCGCCTACCCCTTTACGATGACACACCGGCGGATGTTCCTTATAGAGTGCGTTTTGTGAGCAAAACATTACCGAGCTCTTTTTGATGTGAATGACCACAGCCAGGTAAGTTCGAAACACAAAGGTTTTTATCTCAAGCAACTATAGCGCTGGCGCACGTATTTGTGGAAAACAATATCACTGCACCGGCGACGTTCTTAGTGTCTGTAAGCGCGGGTTGTGTAAAAAGATTAACAAAGGGCGATATGTAATGGCTTTGTTATTACTGTATCCACATGTACAGTATGAACCATGTCTGAACAGCAACACTGGAAGCGCGTATGCCTAATCGCGGCCAAAATAACAATCAACGTGATGTATTCTGTGGTTATCTTAAATTAGGAGCCACTGTTCTAAACAGTTTTGCATTCATCCTAGCATTTCCTGAAAACTTCAGGGGTTCGCCGCATCGGATTTTCACCAGCGACTGGCGTGTATGCATGCTCAGGGAAAACTTGTTTTCACCGTCGTAACGCCCAGTATGGGCACATCACAGCCGAAAGAAGCAAGAAGCCACACATATGTCGGTTTGCTTTGTAAGCTAGAAGTCGCTGCTCTTGCACAGATAGCGTTGTTCCTCTGTCTGTTATCTGTGTTTAATGCTGCTGCAAGGACGCAGCTAAGGATATCCTGTAACATGAGAATGAAAACATGCATATAGGGTGAAGAAACATTAATAGTCTCTACACAGTTTCCCCGCCAATCATATGTCTGCGCACGTCTGTCAGCGCATACAAAAATATTGAAGCTTTGCTCGAAGCCGTCTATTTTTGTCACTGAGAAAAAAAAGGGTATCACAATGGTTAAGTCAGCTTACTTCATACATCTGTAAACTTCACATGCCTTCTGCTTCCTTGCACGATTGATTGACTGACTGACTGACTGACTGACTGACTGACTGACTGACTGACTGACTGACTGACTGACTGACTGACTGACTGACTGACTGACTGACTGACTGACTGACTGAGTAGTGAGTGAGTGAGTGAGTGAGTGAGTGAGTGAGTGAGTGAGTGAGTGAGTGAGTGAGTGAGTGAGTGATCGAGTTAAATATCATGAAACAACACAGAAGCCATGAAAGATGCTGTCACGCATACAAGGCTTCAAATCAATTTTATCTGCGTGTGTGTATTTAACGTGTGCATACAAATCTCGGCGCACGCGCCCTCTGCGAATCACCCTGGTGATTCACATGGCTTCATGGCTTCTGATACACACCGACGGCGCTCCGTATCATACTTACAAAAGTAAAGAGTGAGCGAGAGAGAAATAAAATCACAGTAACCAACAACATTTAACTCAACTCGACTGCATTCTCAACGTATGCCGCATAAGATCTCCCGCAGCGTGGGAAAACTGTATTGCGGACACGTTCACGGGCGGCACAACGTAGAAACCTCGTGCATAATACGGGTGTAGGATGTAAACGCACATACAAGCGCAAAAATAGCTGCATCAAGCACAAGAACAGAAATCGCCTTAAGCGCTTACGGGAAGATTCCGCGTAGCCCTCGGCGTTAAGCCGTACGCGCATCGTCTTCACGCATATGCGCATGCGTGAAAGAAGCCGCAAGACAAGCAAGATCAAGCAGATCGGGCAAGCATGCATGATCATCCGTAGCGGTAGCCCATGCAGTGGCTATGGCGTTGTGCTTCTGCATCTCAAGGTCCCCGTTTCGATCCCGACCGCAGCGGCAGCATCTCGATGCGGGGCGATATGCGAAAGACGCCCGAATACTCAGATATAAGTGGCACTCTAATAATAATGTTTGGGGTTTTACGTGCCAAAACCACTTTCTGATTATGAGGCACGCCGTAGTGGAGGACTCCGGAAATTTTGACCACCTGGGGTTCTTTAACGTGCACCTAAATCTAGGCACACGGGTGTTTTCGCATTTCGCCCCCATCGAAATGCGGCCGCCGTGGCCGGGATTCGATCCCGCGACCTCGTGCTCAGCAGCCCAACACCATAGCCACTGAGCAACCACGGCGGGTAAGTGGCACTCTATACAGAGTCTCAGGGGGTGAAAATGAACCGAGGATTCCCCCATTACGGCGTGCCTCATAACCAGATCGTATGGTTTCGGCACGCGAAACCCGAGAATATAATTATTAGAAGCGCGGTGCCTCACGCTTCGTCGCCAGAGTGAAATAAATGAAGACAGGCACATTTCTTCGCGCTGATGAAAAATAAAAATAAAACCAGTCTTTTTATGCCGCTATCGTCACCGGCAATTAAAGTGCCGCGCGGGAGAGCCAAGACACCCATTAAGGACGTAAAATAAAGTTTTCCATTTCCGCCTGCCGGGGCGCACAGGAGGTCAGGTTATTCGTAAAATACGCGCGTCGCCGTACAGGGCACGTGACCGAGCTGCTAAAGAAGACGCCGCCGCGTATGAGAGAGAAAGAAAAAAAAAATTTTGCGAGGTCACCCAGTGGTGCTGCCTATCTCACGGTTCTCGCGCCAACGACGCGCCAACGACTCTCCAACGTCGACGCGCACGCACGGGCGACCGAGAAAAGAGTAGCAACAATAACGAACCGAGGAAACAGCAAAAAAAAAAAAAAGGGGGGGGGGGCAAAAAGAAACGACGCCGTTCCAGTTATCCTCGCAACCGACCGCATAACGAATTGTAATGCGTGCTCTATCGCTCGTTTGTGGACGATATAACAGAGCAGTGCGCACACCTGGAGCGCCATCGACACGGCATCGACAAAGTGCCCGCGCGTGTGAGTGCGTGCGTGCGTATCGCGTCTTCACCGCTACAAGATCCGCGCGCTCTTCGCGAGGGCGCATAGGACGACAGCCTGTGCAGTATTATGTACGAACACATACCGGCCCGTAAGGTATAGTCCGGCTGCCGCGCCACGCGGGCCGATCTCGGCGCCCTTAACGTGTCGGGGTCCGTGATTACCTTACAAAGAGTCACATTAGCTTTCCCGGTGGCCATTTATCCTTCTGATGCGAGGGCATACCATCCTTCCTCCTTTCCCGTCGTCGCGCTATCGTTGGGCCGCGGCAGCAGCACGCGGGTTACACAACGACGACGTCGGCTGCGCCCGCGATCGGCGTAGCCGATAGCGTCGTACGCTAGCTGTATCTCTCACGTTTATACGGCTCTTGAAAGCGGGGTGAGAGGGTAAAAGGAAAGCGGGAAAGCCGCTCCTGGAAACCGCTCCAGGCTGCGAAGAGAGAGAGAGAGAAAGAAAGAAGAGGCTTTGGAAAAACCTCGAGTATGAGGAGAGAGAGAGAGAGAGAGAGCGGAACTTATATAGAGCGTATACATAGCCTCAAGGTAGCGGCAATAAGAGGAGTCGTAAAGAAGTATATAGATCGGCATGTGTGTTTGTATATAGATCTGCGGTTCGCAATCGATAGACGAGATTAGCCACTGAAGTTGGATGGGGTCTGAATATACACGTGCGGGCAGGTTCATAAAAAAGATAAACGAGAGAGAGAGGAGGGTCTTTTGCTTTTTTTCCTTCTTCTTTTTTCATTAAAGAAAAGAATTAGGCGCGTATTTACCGCGCAATTCGAATGGAGTGGGCTTAGGAAATCTCGGTTTGCCTCGCTTATGTTTTGTAGTTAATCTTCCGCTGCAATCTCGGGCCACGCAGAATAATTCCTCGCGCGGGAGGGTGAGGGGAGAGGGGGACGCGATAGGTTCGATGCTCCGTGCCTCCCTGTAACTGTTGCTGGTGTGAACGTCGGTGCCTCGAGAACAAAACGGCAGTGGGATGAAAGAGGGTAAGGAGGAGGAGGAGGAGGAGGGGATGGAGGATTAAGTGTTTTCGTATGTGTCGCTTCGACATAGCGTAAGCGCACCCGGTGTTGGAAGCGCAGTCATGCATGCGCGCCATTGTGCGAGCGTACGTGCATAGTGCACACGGCTTCGCAGTCGCGGCATCAAAGAAGCACTCGCGTCCTGCTTTCTTTGGGATTAACGACCAAGCCGGATAAGGTTCGCGAGTTCGAACTGTATACGCGAATGTTGCGACCGCATATTGATTCTCAACAGACGCCGTTACTATGGAAGCGTGCACAATCGCGACTAAACGAACAATAAGGAGTGCGTACGGTGCGGTATAGTCTTACTCGCATGGCTGTTCACGTTTCGTTGCACGTTTCGCGGTGCGTTTTGTGGTATGTACAAGTAATGGCGGGAAAAGAGATGCTAAAGCCACTAGATACACGCAGCCAATCTCACGAGGTCGCTAAAAATACCTTTACGATACTCGGCAGCTGTGTCGCAGACTTGGCACGACACTGCAGCCCTTCTCACACTTGTCAAGAGCGTTTGCAAAGCTTCACGGGCACGGCGTTGGCGATCCAGCATTACTGGATGGTTTGATGCGCTCCGCTTTCCGCGCAAATACGAGACGTGTTTGGCAAAGCAACAAGACAGGAGGAGGAAAAAAAAAAGCTTTCATTGACTGAAATGTGTCACTGAAATATTCGGGGCACGCCATTCAAGCGTTCTACACAACTTGTTAAGTGAGCTGTATGACCTCTGACGCGCCTTCCGCTAGTCCAATGGAGGCACACCAATGGATATTGAAATGACCGAACTCGAAGCTGTTTGATACGGGAGTGTACGCGTAAGCTCGCAAGTCGAAGCCATCGCCGTAGTACTTTTCCTATATAATTCAGATCACCATCTTTATCGTCATCATCGCTTTGACAACGAAATCAAATTCGTACACGAAATACTTTGGAAAATAATTTCGATCTGGGAAAGCACCGAACCTGGTCTGTTTCTTAGTAAAAGCTTACGCTGGTACGAACTGCGCCACATGGACACCTTTTCGTCATTTTGTGTATATATGTGTGACACAATATCAACAGAGAGTGATGACGACGATAAAGGTAAGCACAGAGAGAGACGCGCTCTTACAATAACAGAAGAAAGAAATCCATTAACGCTCATGTGCGATAATGGACATCAGGACGAGAAAGGAACCTCTATATGGTCGGCGACAACTTAAGAACACAGTGGAATCTACACCAGCGTCCAAATAAGAGGAAAACTGTATAGATGCGCCAGCCAACGTCGCCGCAATATCCTGGAATGCCGTGAGTCAACGTGAGCGCCTGCTAAAAACCACTGCGGGAACAGCGGTTGCATGTGTGTACTTTATACTCACTAGCAACACGTTCTAGGAAGGACATGTGCTCACGTTCCTGTGGAAAACCTTCGCGATTGCGTTGTGTCCTCGCTTGTGTATTGTGCTCTCTCTCTCTGTCTCCTATCTATCTATCTATCTATCTATCTATCTATCTATCTATCTATCTATCTATCTATCTATCTATCTATCTATCTATCTATCTATCTATCTATCTATCTATCTATCTATCTATCTATCTATCTATCTATCTATCTATCTATCTATCTATCTATCTATCTATCCATCCATCCATCCATCCATCCATCCATCCATCCATCCATCCATCCATCCATCCATCCATCCATCCATCCATCCATCCATCCATCTATCTATCTATCTATCTATCTATCTATCTATCTATCTATCTATCTATCTATCTATCTATCTATCTATCTATCTATCTATCTATCTATCTATCTGTCTGTCTGTCTGTCTGTCTGTCTGTCTGTCTGTCTGTCTGTCTGTCTGTCTGTCTGTCTATCTATCTATCTATCTATCTATCTATCTATCTATCTATCTATCTCTTTTTTTTTTCTTCGTCTCTCTAGTGATCAATACGGCTTTTAGTAGACACCATGCCATATCTAACAAAGAATTCTCATGAGTAACGCCAAGCATAAAGGGTCGGGAAGCTTCAGGTAAAAGACGACGTGCGAGCTGAAATTCCTCACGAGGCGGCCATTACGGTGCTATAACAGCTGCTATGCGGGAGACAGACACGCGTCATCACCGAGGTTACATTATAGTTCAGCAATGTAAGGGGCATATAGTCGCTTGCGGGCCAGAAGACAGATAGAAAGTAGGGTTCACCATTACACACACACACACATACACACACACGCACACACACACACACACACACACACACACACACACACACACACACACACACACACACACACACACACACACACACACACACACACACACACACACACACACACACACACACACACACACACACACACACACACACACACACACACACACGCGCGCGCGCGCGCGCGCGCACGCACACACGCACACACAGGTGCACAAAACAAGACGGTTGCATGCATGCATGCGAGCTGCTCTGCTTGAGATGAAGTGAGAGGCAGAGTTACACGAGAAGTATAACAACACGACACGTCGAAACAGCGCTCCATTCTCCGTAGCGCATGCATTGCGTAAGTCATGCGCCCGAGCTCTGGCTATAACCCGAAAAAAGAAAAAAAAGGCATTCCTGACCCTCGTCACTGCTGCCCATAACGTACATAACCATAACGAGCGATGTACTGCGCTGGCTATAACTGTGATTGTCCAGCAGCTTGTTCGAAATTATGGACGTGATTATTTTGTCACCCGAGAGGCGACTGCCCTCTGAAGTACTCGTTAGTAAGTCAACAGTACAGACTGGCATCAGCTGTGGTGCGGCTTTTTTTTTCTTATTTTGCTTTTTTAATATCGCACCTGAGTTGCGCTCGGCCGCATTTCAGTTGCTGTTCCACTGAAACCGAAGCGAAACGACCGTATATATATATATATATATATATATATATATATATATATATATATATATATATATATATATATATATATATATATATTGGTGCGTTAACAAGAAGGAGGCATTCCTGCTCGAGGGTCGACTGAATAAAATAAATACGAGGAAAAAAAAAAAGAGAACGCTACGAGAACTTGCCTTCAACGTAGTTTTCTTGTTTTCTTTATTATTATTATCCAGCACGTGCTCGTACCCGTATACGGTACGTGCGCCACGTAGCGCGGATGTAAAATTTAGGATCGCTTCGTATCCAACTGCGTACGCCGCAGTCTGGCTTATCTCGAGTCATAAATACAGCCCGCGACGACGCCGGATACGTTCGGCACAACAATGGAGCATTTTTAAAACCTCGAATGGGGACAAATTAAACGGGACTGCTGCGGGGGCGCAATCGAAGCATGCGGCCAAAAATAGAAACACGCCGCACAATCAGCGCCGCGAGGTATGACGCCTCGCGCGATACGTGAAGCCACAATGGGAGAGCAGCAGCTCGAGGGGGTCGCGGCCCGGGGGGACGCACTTTGGACACGTAGAATTCGAATCGCATATCAAACTTAAATCACACTTGCCACTTGTCGTAGCTCGCACATAAAACAACATCGCAGCCAGGCGAGGGAAGCCGAAAGAGATTTATCTGCCAAGAAAAAGTGCGCCGAACGGCGCGCGCACGTACAAGCATACAAGCAGTGTGTGCAGGGTTCTGTTTGCCGCACCTCGATCCAACAGGAACGCGATGTGGCACGACGCATTAAGCTGGCCGTTCGTGCATCAAGCGAAATGCCCCGTACTTCACAGTTACAAAAAAAAAGGAAAAGAAAAAAAAACGAGGAATAACTGAATCCGTTGCTTGCATTTTTTTTTTTTTTTTCCTGTCGACTGTGTACATTTTGGGGCGGAGAAGCAATACAGCGTCGCGTCTGCGTAGCACTTGGCTTCGACTGTGTGCCAACGCGCCGCAATTGAGATCGCCGCAAATGGAGAGGACATCAGCGACGCAACTGCACGAGCTAAGGGACAATGGATTTTCGCTGGTCGTAGACGCGAGTCCCTGAAGCGTGCAGTGAGACCGCTGCGCTCGGAGCGTAGCTCCTCCGCACGCGTGATACGCACGCACGAACTCGAACGTAAGTGCGTACGCGTATGTACCACGAGCAGCTCGTCGTTCCCCTACAAAAAAAAAAAAAAAAAAAAGAAAGAAAGAAAGAAAGAAAGAGACGGCGTCACGGGACAAAAGCGTTCGGGGTTGTTTCTCGGCATGTGGTGGCCCGCGGAGCACAGCGCGCGATGTCTGTGTATTTGCGTAGTGTAGAGCACAGAGCGCTCGGGGAGATCGAGCCGGGCCCAGGAATTTCAAGGTCACCGTGAAAACAGAGCTCAGAGAAGCTGCTTGAAGGGACGCTTGAAGTGGGCGAGGGTGGGCGGGCGAGAGGGTTTAAGTCAAAGCTCCTGATTTACGGCATCGGAGCTCCTAACGCGTTCCCAGTTTCCCAGCTAGCGCGCCGCGCCGAGCGGGGGCATATAAATCGCCGCCCAATAAAGAACGAAGGTGTTTCTCGAGTGGCTGCGGTAGCGGCGGCAGCGAAGTTCTTTGCACGGCGCGGGGAGGTGGGAGCAGGCGATATAGGCGTTTGTCTTTCTGCGTATTAGTATAGAGCGCCCGTAATGAGTCACTTGAAAACGCCCAGCCCGTTTCTGCGTGCAGCGAGGGTGCCGTGACTGGAGGTGGTGGGTGGGAAAGGGGTATGAGTGCCGTGCGAAAAGGGGTGTGAGAAGGCGCGCCGCATCGTCGGCTTGTGACGCTGTGAGCCGAGGTTTCCGACGCGACTCTTGCCGGAGACTATGGGAGGCTAGCGTTGAATGCAAAAGAGAAAGTTAAGAGAGAACATAGAAAAGGGACAAAAAGAAAATGGAGAAATATACGCCGAACGTTCGCGAAAAACGGTCCAACGGATAAGTAGTCGACGAAAGGTCTGTGCCATATCAGTGGCGAAATATTAACTTCTGCATCCATGCAGCGGCGGAGGAGATTCACAACCGTGATCCTACACTGTGTTTCTTCCCCCGCTTTGTCTCTTCGATTTTGCTTCAAGATTGCTTCAACTCTTGGTTCTCGCAGACTGCGTATGTACGTATATACCGCAGATAACACGTTTGCTGGCGTTGTGTTCTCTTATCGAGGAATATCTGAAAATGAAGGACAAAACGTGCCACCTTAATGCTTCTATTTTTTTTTTTCGTCTTTCTCTGAAAAAATGCTTCTTTTGCTCTTTCTTAGCACTATACAGACCTTCGCCTTAAGAAAACCTAACCGGTATTTGGATTATTTGTAGGTTACCCGAATCTCACTTTGCATTTTACCTAACACAGGCTTGGATGCGAAGGTACATAGGAAATATGCCTGTATAGATCAAGTGTTCGTAAATTTGCATTCCCCTTCCTGTCCCCATTGTCACACACCACATAGTCCTCTCTCTCTCTCTCTCTCTCTCTCTCTCTCTCTCTCTCTCTCTCTCTCTCTCTGACCTTCTCCAACTGAGCATCGCTGGCGTACGCAGATTCAAGCGTAAAAGCGCTGTAAATAAACGTTTTCTCCTGCTGCAGTGAAAGCATCAGAACACGCATGATCACATTCGTCATTTAGAAGAGAACAATTTCGGCGATGAATTCATAATATACCTTACCTATGAAGAACAATACTAACTGACCGACTTCTGAGGGACTGACAGACAAACCAAGGGGCTGACTTATTTGAGTTTGCAGAGCCTTGTCTTCAACGCATCTCATATATCGGCGCTAATTATGATTTCATGCCTAATAAGTTCACTGGAGTGCGTCACTAATAGAATGAGCCAAAAAGAGTTCTGTGTAGATCCATTTTATACTCCCAGAAATTGGGCCACACAATGCGTTCGTAATGTCTTACGTCTTCGTCTTAGTCAAACACGGAACAAAACATTTACTGACGTAACGTGAGCATGACAAAAATTTGAATCTGTAGGTAGGGAAGCCTCAATGAAACCATTCGTTAAAAGAGAACATCACGCAGCTTTATGGCAAGTGCAAGAAAGTTTTTTTTTTATATATTGCTTCTTCGCAACAAGAAATTCTGCTCATGAAAACTATTCTTTATTTGCGACAATGAATTTGATCGGCATTCACTAGCAATGTGCAAATACCAGTGAAACACAGAGAAACCAAAGTGCTAGATAAAATTACAAATAAATCAAAGGAAAGCGAGCGTGTCTTGCATACCACAACGTCCGTTAACGCTTGCAAACAATATGCCAACAAACTCGACGCGCCAGAATTTTAATTATCCCTAAATACAGTTACATTTATGGAACAGCTGTGCGTTAAGTCACAACGAATAATAAACGCATAAACTATTCCAGCGATTTCACCCATTTCAAGACAAAAAAAGAAATGTATAATGCGTGCATTTTACAAGCTTTTCCGCCATCGCAAACTATCTTGTACTAAATCCACATTTTAAAGTGGCCACTTCATTTTTCGTCTCAACTGGGCAACTGTTCGCACTTCCTCAACAGCACTACCAATCGCCACTGTGCCCTGAAATCTGCTTTAAAAAAAAAAAAACAGTTTTCGCAGCCTAAATCTCAAATCTTACTGATTCAAATCGCGACGTCCGACAAATGTGCGTCATTTTTCCTCGAGACGTAGTGACTGAACAGACTTTCTTTTAAATCGTCGATAGATTGACACGCCATCGTATAACTCTCACGCACGCTCGTTTTATCATTAACGAACGCCATTAATGCCAACCTCCTTTCTTGCGCAGGCATTTATGCGCGTAAGGCGGTGCATTCTCCTGGTTCTCCGCAACAACGCCGAAGCTTTTATTTAGCGCTCTACTTGCTCTGAAAAAAAAAGAGAGGGGGGAGGTAGAAATAGTGATAAGGATTGCGTTCCGCTCCACCCATGCTAGTAAAAAAAAAAAAAAAAACTCAAGGCGGTGTTGAAAAACAGTTAATTACGAGCGAGCGAGAGAGAGAGAGTCCTCGAAGTAAAAAAAGATACGACGGCCAGCCTTTCAGAGATCCATTTGCGCCTTTCGATTACAGTCTGTGTTCAGGGTGTATATACGTCCTTGCCAAAGAACCCCACTCACTATAAGCACGCTGAGCCGGCGTTATATATCGCCACGCATCGGACGCTCAATGTCTGTCTGTAAGTCGCAGTGGTTGTATAGGCAATTTTAAGAGCTCCCTAATGGGAAACCCGCAATTAAATGTGAAGCTGTAGCGCAGAGGCGTTTTGTTTTCCGTCACCCGCAGGTGTCACGTATACGCGATCCAGGTGCGTTCTAAACTGCGAATTTCCTCATTATGTGTATGAGGTTTTCTTTTTTTTAAAGAGGAAACTAAATGGAGTAGGAGAGTAATCTCTAAGGAGCTCATCACACGCACTTGTCCTCGGTAATGCGCAGCTTGAAATGTGAAGTGCCGACCACTAAACAACGCCTGTCACATTACAAACGAGATGATCGAATGCACTTCGGCGCCTCATATATTAAAAAAGAGCTGAACGAACGCTCTTCGAAGGAGCGATGACGCCCATGCAGACTACCCTGTTACGTCAATCATTTCTTTTTTGACGTCATCAAACAGGCAGGCTGAAGCATGTAGCCACATATTTAGGTATGATGGAGGAAACCTTTAAAACAAGCGCGTCAAAAGACTTATATTTCTGGCACTTTCAAATTCCGGACACTCGGGTGGCACGTATTGTAAAATGTTCGAAATGTGTTTTCTGCTGTGCCGGAAAACGCGTACGCGTTCCGCATGCCTCACGAAGTTCAATGTGTGACGTTCAGTTTAGCGCGATAGATGGCGCCGTGTGCGCCTGCATTCTTCAGACTTGAAATGATCGCAATCTGTCGCATCATTAGTGGGACGGTGCCATTCATCGGCCCCGTTCATCAAAGACAAAACTACTTTCTTTCGTCTGTGTGTGGTGAAAGGGACGCTGAAATATTTTGCGTAAAGATAAATTGAGAGACGAAGCTTCTTGAATAAAGAATTCGTCATTCGTGGCGAGAAAACAAGGGGAATGAAAAAAAGAAATGGTGTGGCGTCACCTGTTTTGGACAGCGTGCCCCTCACACGACGTCAGCACTGGCCGATTTATAGGGCGGGACAGAGAGTGAGGTCACGTGGAGCACGTCTGCTTCCTCGTTATTGCGCGGGCGATTCAAAATGAGGCGCGGCAACGGGACGTTCGGTGGCTACTGTTCGCCCAATAAAGTCGTACATAGGCCCACAGAAAACAATGATACGCATAATCTATCTATATAACTCGCCTAATATTTTCCTTCAGTGCCCCATTAAAATCGACGAAACCCATCCAGTTCAGCTGCAAGCTGTTGCGCCTCTGATCAATGTCGAGACGTTCCACTTGTCCACATGAAATAGTGATAGCACGTCAGCCAGAAAAAGAAAAGCGTGGATATATTCGTTTAAACGTTTACTCGAGAATGCTCGAATGGCACGGTCCATCACATCAAAATGAAAACAAGAAAGCATTCCCACATTTCCATCTGACAACTAATCCATCACCATTTCAACCTCTGATGACATGTGCGCATGCGCCAAACAGTCGATTGTATAGAGGGCAATAGAGCCAGATTGGATGCTGCTCTCATTTCAGTAGGCACCGTGAGCCTGCGACAGCTACGCCCATGTGAAGTCGAGTGACGCGCCTGTTCGCATATAACAATGTTCAGATTGTGCCGCGTATGGTCTAAGGACACGATATACAGGACTGCGCCGTTCGCGGGTAAAAAAAAACAAAAACAACTCGAACAGGTTACTGGTCCATTACAACTGTAAGAACAGCGCGGAAAAAGCGGGTTACAAGCGAGACCTACACAACCATATATAGGGCCAACTTTCAAATGCTTTATTGAGACACCGCCCTTCATATATACAAGTAGAGACAAAGCGAGCTGCGTTTTTATTCAAGCTACATTAAAACAAGATGCTGCGCTTGCGCCCACCTTGTCTTATAGTACACTTTCGAAACTTCATCACGTTCTTCAGTCCGCATCGTTGAATTGAACTGAATTGAATTAAATTCTGGGGTAAGACGCGCCAAAGCTACGATTCGATTATGTGGCATGCTGTACTAGAGGGCGTCCGGATCAAGTTCGACCACCAAGTGATCTTTAACGTTCCCCCGATATGTACAGAACACGGGCTCTTTGCATTTCGCCCCCATCGAAATGCGGCGACCTCGTGCTTTGCTTAGCAGCGCTACATCATATATCCGCTAAGCCCCTGCGGCGGGTGAGTACGCATCGTTCTATAAAGCAAATGACAAGTTTGACTGCACGCTTGCTGGCAAACTATTATCTGCTGTCGCATGCGCGCCTCACCAAAGGAAAAGCGACGTTTTGCAGATATATGAAGCATATACACGTGGTGAAACACCCCAGTGATTCTATAACAGGAGCTCGGGCGGAGCAATTGCCAGCCTTGATCACCAGACTAAAGCCGCCTGTTGCTACAGCTCACCGCCGCCACCACCACAAGTATACTTTGCTCCTGGTTGGCAAATAAACGTGCGGGCTAACCAAACAAGCAAAGATGCCAAGTGCTTTACCGAACTGTGCATTCTCGCTTACAGAGACGATCGCACCATCTCGCGTTGATCACAGACGGCTGTCGGAGCAATCCACTTTTGAATGCCGACCTCATAAGCCATCGCGCAGCATGCATAAGGGCGACGAAGACACTGCTGTGCACTTGTCAAGGACAACGGACTTGTATACAAACGGCTGTATCCTGCACTGGTCTTCATAGTTCTTCCCGTGATTCGTTGGTGTCGCAGTGTGCGGTGGTAGTCACCGGCTGTGATCGCGTGTCTGTGCTCTCTGTTTCTCTCTGCTTTCTTCTAATCTTGTTTCTACTACTCACACTCTATTTTCCAGCGTAGGGTAGTGAACAGGATTTGCCGTTCTGGATAACCACCCTGTTTTTCTCATTTATTTCGCATCTCTCTCTCTCTCTCTCAGACCGAAAAATGCAATTTAAAAAGCCGACCGCTGCGCAAGTAAAGCATAAAAATATCGTCAACGCGAAATGCGATGACGCAGTTTGTTTACATTCGCATGTTTCTCAATAACATGTGCGTCAGCACGCTTTCGGCAGTCATCTCAAGAGGGAACCTTGTGTATACATGCAGCCGTTGTGACGTCGCCCGGAACGGAGACTTGGGTGCGACTGACAACGAAACTTCTTACATTCGTCACATTTTTAAATGTTTTGCTTGTACATATACTTTAATGCTGTCAGCTAAATGTGCAATTTAGTAGTGCTTCGAACGTTGTTTGTTCCATAACCCTTGAGTGATGTGCAGTCTGCTTGATGCCAAATGTTCACATTACGTCATCAAATGCAGCATGTTCTGGATTAACATGACAGATGCTGCAAGTAGTCTATAGACCGCACTCTGCACCATACGACCCAAGCGCGGTGAAGATATTCAATAAATTGATCATTTTCTTAATGCACGACTTATCCTACGAGCCTGCATATGTGGTCCAGGTTCAAGTGATAAGCAAGTAAAAAAAAATCGCGAATAATATTTTTGTGTTATTTTAGGTATTGGCATGTTGTTTCTTCAAGATAACAAATATGACGACATGCTTTACCCCGTACAGTAGTTAAAGAAAAACGGAACTATGTAATACTACCTCAAGGAAAGCTTAATCTCTACATGCATTAAAAGCAATGTCCAATTATCCACCCTTAAACGAAAAAAAAAATAATTCTGGGTTTTTGCGCGCTGGAACCACGACCTGATTGCGAGGCACACCTCAGTGGGGCACTCCAAATTAACTTTGACCACCTGCGGTTTCTTGACGTGCACCTAAATCTAAGTGTGAGCGTTATTGCCTTTCGCCCTCATCGAAAAGCGGCTGCCGCGGCAGGGATTCGATCCCGCGACCTCGAGTTCTGCAGAACAACGCCGCATAGCCACTGGGCTACCCTGGCTGGTAACTAATAATTAACCAGCCTTGGAACTCTACACAGACGACCCCCCCCCCTCTTTTTTTTTTCATTTTTCATTGCTGTTCCGCAGCATTTAAAAAAACGTGATAACGGAGGACTAAGATGCCCTAGATATATTACTGGTATGGTCTGGCTACGCTTACATAGGTGGTGAGAGATACTACTTAATGCATAATATTTTTTCTTTATATAACATCGCTGTTCACGAAGCACTGTGGGCAAGACAGCCAAGAAGTGAACGAGACAAGTTGTATTAAAGATATGTTGTACATCGTACGGCAATTACGTGTTTTAAGCTCACATCTGATATGGGAGCTTCATATAGAGGTGATGAAATGTACGATGTGCAAGCAATGGTATGAGAAAGTTTTTTTTTTAAATTAGACTTTGCTACAACAAAATGCACACGAACACACACGCGCTCGCGCACACGGGCTCACATACGCATTCGTACATACAAACACGCACACGCACAAGACGTTTCTGTATTACCGATGTTATCATTGATAAAGTGCACAAAGACAAAACTGACATGTTACAGAGGGCAGGAGAAGTTGCGTCCACTGCGTTGTACTAGTTATACCTTGGTTGGTTTTACACCGTTGTACTCATCCAACACAATTAGTTCACAACCTTGAGGCAAAAAAAAAAAAGAAAACAAAAAGAATGTTTCCTATTTCGAATTTCCCGGCCAAAGATTATATGTTACTGCGACCGAAAGGAAAACAAGCGGTTCGCCATGAAGCGACATTTCAATGGCAGCTCTGGGAGGTAAGCAATAGAAATGCTCAGTCAACGGCCATAACAACGGGTGTCGAACCGGCGCCTTTCATTAAGCCTTTATAACCATGCTCATACATTTGCAGCAAATTAACGGACGTTCTGTTTGAAATATTTTGTTTTTGTTTTTTACCGACTGAACTTCTGCGTCACACGACACTCGGGTTATTTGATACGCGCAAAGTGATCTCCGGAGTTCATTGATCGTTCTTCGCGGAGTTCGCCGGTGCTGCCGTGGTGATATGGCAGCAACGATAAGTCACGGAAGGTCAGCAACCTCCGCGCGAGCTGTGAATTTAAAGAATTTCTCTAGCCGAAAACAAAACGTTCGGCTTCGCCGCAGGTGGGAAAACGAAATAAAATAAAATAAAAATTATAAAAAAAACTCGCGTATGTTCTGCATTTTCCGAGCTTCGTTATGATCTGATAAGGGTGAAATGCCGCTCTGCACACTCGAGTCACTATTTTTGTCTCGCTGTCAGCTGCCGCACATTTGTTTCTCGCTTTGTCACCCCGGAGGGCTAAAAGATGCATATAGGGGCGCCACCGTCGTTCGAAGCCGGCAGCGCTGACAGTATAGCCAGCAAAGGCAGTGCAATTTTTTTCTTTCTTCCCAAAATTGTCTGTCACGGGAACGAAAGACAAATTAGAAAACCGAATACATTACACCGCTTTCCTGTAATTACCCACCAATATCCTTGCAACGAACATTCGGCAACCTTGCCGCTGATTGCTAGATAAGGAGCCGTGCTTATAAAAAGTAACGTGGTCTGCGATGCACAGTTTAAAGCCACACTTTTTTTCGGTTCGCTCCAAGTGAACCTGCACAGGGGAAGGAGCCTGCTATAAACCTTTAAGACTTGTATGGCGCTCACCAAGCGATACGGCCGACACATTTTATGTGTCTGGAATTACGTACAAGCAGCTAACTTAAAGCGATCTAAGACAAAGAAACTTTTTTTTTTTTTTACGCTTCTCTGTTTGCGCCGAGGCACGTAACTACAGGCGGAACAAAGGGCTGTATATTACGAACGCAACGAGAAGCTTTAGTAAGCGGCTTGAGCTGTTGGCTCACGCGCACGAAAACAATTGCGGGTCGGTAGTGCGCATGCGCAGCTTGTCGCGCATGCCAGCCCGCGCTACCGGCACTTTTATTGCGCATTTCGAGCTGTTATGCGCGCGCATCTAATTACGCATCGCATTACTGCAGGGAGTTTACGTTTCTGTGAGGAAGCTTCGAGCGTTTATCTTGGAGCGAACTGGCCAGACAACGTGCGACAACCGCAGATGACGTCAGGTGTGGACATGAAGCGAGACATCGAGGTGGGTCACCTTTTGTGTGGCGTTCTGTGCGCTTAGCAAGTGGCCGAGGATTCGAATATGTGAAGGCCTATGCGCTCGTCAAGCTGTTTATGTCGCTGTTTTTTTCCTTTGTCTTCGTCCCCCCCTTCTCTCCCTCCAATTGAATCAAGAGCAAACACATTTCAAATTTCAACTTCCACCGGGCATCGGCGTCCGCAGGTTATTTTGTGAACGCTAAAGAAACCAGAATGGCAAAAATCAATCCAAAGCGCCCCTTTACAGCATATATGATGGCCTGTATACAGTATGGTTCTTGGCGTAAGCCATATACTAACACATCATCAGCAAGGAAGCAGAGACGCGCATACACAAGCACTTAACAGGCGCTGAAGCAGCCACGGTTTTAGTGGAATAAACACACATGGAGTAATCAACGTCGGTCGAACAAGGGAAGCTTATACGCAATCAGGGCCCAGTATTTACAAAATAAACAAAAGCCAAAATCATTAGTAAGAAGAAAATCCGAACAATTCTGATGCTGGGCACATCATTAGCGAAGTCGGTCCAACAATGTCTAAGAGCGCTTACGAACGTAAAGCTTTGTTCATTCGGCTCCAGGTCAAAATATATCCGTTCGTTCGCGTCGGTTGATAAGTATTTTCAAAAAACCTTTCCTAAATGGTGACATCGGGTCAGCCTGCAGTGTGTGTAAGCGCCTTTGGTTCAAGTCAGATATGTCGATGTCGAGTCAAGAATTTTCATCGGCACAGAACCGTATTCGAATGCAAATGTTCCAAAACAGTGCACATGTGGCCCCTGCACCGATGGCAATGCAAAAATACTTTTTTTTTTCTTGCCCACCATGCACTGACGTAGCAGCACCACGTTTACGTGCTTCCAGGTCATTTGCAGTGAAGTGCGCAAATATAGGGCCAATTTGCATTTGAGCGTTTCATTTAAGCGTCAGTGGTAGAACACTTAAACGCACTTTCGGGTGCGTCATCAGCGCGTTGGAATTTCTAACGAAGAAACGGTTGAAGCGACCGCTACACTCTGAGGAAATTATGTATGACTTTAGTGCGCACCGACCATTAGCTCTACGTATGACGTCTCCGAGAAAATTTGTCAACGCACGAATCCAAGCTAGACTCGCAAATCCTTCTGCATAGTCGCTATGTATAGTTTGAGAAAACGCGTTGCGCGTAGCACTTTTCACGGACCTTATTTTATTTTTGCCCTTGAAGATTAGCTACCACGCTGCACCACAACATCGAGCTATAGATGGTTATTGCACCAGTTTATCGTGATATTTGTTGTCCTTATGTTATACGAGTGAGATATTGCAACTATTTTGTTGAGAGCAAGAACAACAACAACAAAAAAGAAGAAGAAGATGAAAAGGAAAGAGTGAATTAAAAAAAATGTATCTGTTTATTTATTTAGCATACTTCCAAGGCCCGAGGACATTAAAGGAAGGAGTGGTAAATAACAAATGTTTGCACATTAAAGGAAAAAAAAAACTACAGTTATAGCAAGTTAATGTTAATGATAGCGAAATTCTGGAGCATTCTAGCTTCGGCTGCGAAAGCCAACGGTGACCTGGCTTTCCACTAACTAAGCCTTTGCCGTGTTTTAATTTTTCTTTGTCCCGCATTAATCGCTCCTGTTGTCATAAGGCGAAATGGCTAGTTTTAAACCATTTTGTAATATCGAGGCAATTTATTAACGCCCACTAGCCACTACTGTTATCTCAAGTATGAATAAACACACGAAATTTTATATGGATACGTGTACCAGTTGCTACAGAAAAAAATAAATAAAACGGGCTTTGCGACAGGCATAAGGGGGAATTTGCTTCGCTACAGATTCACAATAACGACTGCAATTAAACGTTTGACATGGCCGAAAATTTCAGGTCGCATTCACACGGGCGTGACAAGTGAGGTTCATTCCACCGACTGCAGATCGTAAAAAGAAAGTCATCACGCGATACATAGTTTGTAAAAAAGTTTATGTAGTATGTTATGTACGGACGTATTTACCGTCTGCACACTCGTCAGTGAAACTGAACTTCTTTATATGTTCACGGGCAAGACGAAACACATGTGTTTGCATATGTAACCGTAGCATGATCACCTTCTGTGGGTCCCTGGACCCATGTACAGAACTTTGTGATATTACTGACTCAACTGTTGTTGTGATACCTTTTGCGGCTAATATCGTAACAAACTATCTGACAATATCTTTTCTTTGCCAAGATACGAGTCGTCGCTGGCGCCACCTAAAGGCGCCAATCTCTTCTGATACATAATGTCAACAAAAGAAAAAAAAACGGTCCCTGGGGTGGTAATGCTCAGCTTAGGTCAGTGTGTAAGCAAACTTCCATAATACCATCTGCACCTATATATATATATAATATATATATATATATATATATATATATATATATATATATATATATATATATATATATATATATATATATATATATATATATATATATAAATGCAGGAAGAACATCAGCAAATGCAAGCAGCTTACTGCAATTGGTCGCCAGGCGTTCAAGGGGCAGCATTTTCCAACGCTTTCGAAACCACAGCCGCATCACATGCACCTGTCGCCAGGATACATGCTGGAGCACCTAGTCAGGCACTTTTGGTGCTTGTGAAGTTTTGATACCTAGCTATATATATATCTGACTCTGCGCCACCATCGAAAAGTTCGTATTCAATATTGCGATACCGCCATAGCCACAGAGCAGGACTCATCGAAGCCTTAGAAGGCAACCACGCACACGTAAATTCGACGTTTTTTTTTTCTCGGTGCGACGTATCCAGGCACTAGCGCATCCATTTCAGACTCAGGCGGCGCTGCTGCTTCAACCGGAAACACGTACACAGACACTTAACAGTCATACGTTTTATTTCGATCATTCATTTATAGATAATATTTAAAGGCGTTGTCACGGTTAAATAACCAAACGATTCTAGTATTCATGCACAGGAGGCCTCAATTCAGTTTCTAATTACATTCAAAACCTTTTTTTGCACACCCATTTCTAGGAATTGCCATTCCACTGCTGACATAAATAGACTAGCTCTGCTTATGAGTTTTATATAGATAATATTCCTCGATGCCTTCAATATCGCAAACACAGTGCTGCTGGGGATGGCTTCAAGAGTTGGCCAGACGATAGCTCTCACTTGGGAAGTAGCTTTCAAACTTACGAAACGAAGCTGTTTGTTCATGAAACGATGAAGACAGAACGCTTTTCGCGTCCTTCACTCGTCTCGGCGCATTTCACGCCGTTTCCTAAATTGCAATAAGGTCACACCTACGTCCCTGAACCCGCATAACGCGCTACACACCTCACAAAGACGCGGCAGTCACAGTGTGGAGCAGCCTCTCTAATGTAGGTATACCTCCAAAGATAGAGACTCACACAATGATGGGCGCCAGTCCCCGTGCTGTCGATTGCGGAGGCGACGAATACATGGGACAAACGTTGGTGACGGATCCGATGCTCACGCGGTGGGTGAATGAGAAACGGCAACAACGCTTTTGCCACCACTATGCAGAAATAATATAAACAGACCGCGTTTGTGAAAGCGTGCTCATTCCGTTAAACAATGAATAACAGGACCTTTTTATGTGTCTCACAGGCGGGTTGGAGCTTTATATGGCTCATACCTTGGTACGCCAATATCTGAAACTATACCAGCCGGAAACATGGATACGGTTGTTTTTCGAGAAAATTTGCGAGATGTCTTTGTCAGAACTGTATATGTGACTGACGTCAATAAGATCGACACGCTTGTACTGACGTTGAACTTGCTTGATCTGCGTTCGGGGAACTTCATGCGCGCTATTGGCAGAAAAGTACATTTTTTGTTGTTAAGGATGCGCCCGTTGGAATCGAAATAACAGGCGAGACGAACTCCTTGAGGCTAAAAGCATAAAGATTGCTCGACGTGAGTTCCTCCTAGCGCAATACAGAAACGCACACATTGCTAATTGCTAATTGTGCAGAGATATATCCAGGTACTAAGCAGTTGTCGCGGTAGACGTCCATCTGGGGTCACATGAACTGGTCGCTGCAATTCAACATTGCCATCACGCATTTGTAAGTATACGTAAGAGGCATGGGTCGTCACGCCCGCAGAAGTCTACATGACGATTTCCTCTTGGTGACATATGTTGTTATATTATATCGCTGGTACGTTACTTATGCTGAAGCCAAGGCCGCTCGCTACCAGACTCTTCATTTATGAGTTAGAATTGAACATCTGCCAGTGACATCTGGAAAGGCACGTAGCTTCCTGTTACTGGTGTGTTTTCATCCCTTCAGTTAGAGCCATAGAGCGTGCGAGACGAAAAAGGCCGTGCTTTGGTTTCGGAACATGTACGCTGCTTCGAGTCAAGCATAACGCGTCTGCGTGCTTCAACGGCACTGCCTTTCCGCCCCTTTTCGCTGTCACTTATGTGCACTCGACGCAGAAACAAGCACCCGTGAATCTCGGCAGCGCACGCACCGCGTGTGGCCAGTCAGCAGAGGGTGTCCCGTGTGACAGCCGGACTTCTCCCTCACGCCTCACCTGCAAGCGCCATCCACGGGTAGCGGGGCACGTCGCTCAGGGCGTCCTCCGGCCTCATCATGCCGAGCCGGGGCAGCGGGTAGGCGAGCTCGGCCGCGGCCAGGAACTGTTGGGAGGCCATCAACGACGCCGTCGCGGCCGGCGACGTCGCCGCTCCGCTGGCGGCCGCCGCGGCGGCGGCGTGCGGCCCCAGCCCTAGGGCCGCGGCCGCGTATCCCGCCGCCGCCGCTGCCATCGCGTCGGACTTGGCCAGATCCACGGACGTGAAGTAGCCCAGCGGCGACGCCGTCGACGTCGCCGGCGGCGCTGCCGCGTGCACGAACGGGTACATGTCCGAGGAGGCGCGCGTCACAGTCGTCGTCTGGTACGGACGGAACGGCACCGGGGCGGCCGTCACGGCGGAAGCGACCGTCGCGGCCACTGTCGCGGCGTCCGGCGGCTTGGCGACGCTACTCCCCAGAAGACCGTCCATAAAATTGACGCTCATCTCTCATTATGTTGGGCAGCGCGCGGTTTTGTCGGACACCTTTCTTCCTCGCAGCGTCTCCTCGTGCACTCGGCTTGGTCCTCGTCGTTTCTCGGCGACCGGCAGCCCCACACCACGCACGCACGCACACGCGCGCACGCTAGAAAAAAAAGCCAGCCGCCTGCAACAGCCCCCGTCGCTTGCCGCCGTCGCTGCCTCCGGCGTGCTCGCAGAGAGGAGCCCCCCCTCGCGGCGACGGTTACCCTCGCCGCCTCCTCGCAGACATCAGCTGTGCTGCGAGGGTAAACAAGGCACGCCAATGGCAGAAACCGGCCAGGTCCCGCTTTCCACGGCAGCCAATGGGCCGCCCATTCACGCCGGACGTGAAACAAGTGCGACACACACACGCGCGCGCGCGAGCGAGCGCTCGGCGCTCGTTCCGTCGGGCGCCCCCGCGGCTTAGGGAATCACGTGACGGTGATGCCCGTTCCGTCGCTCGGCTGCCGCTCTGCTTGCTGCCTTCCGCGCGCGTCGGTCGTTAATTACGCGCTCTTCGTCATGCCAGCCGCGTGTATATATGTGCCTTCTGCTCGGGGTCTAGATCCAACGCCTTCTCGCCTCTCGATCTCTCACCCACCCTTCGCTGCATAGGATCCCGCTCCGCGCAGCCCCGAAAGGATCCAACAAAGTATGCATATACGCAAAAGGAGGAAGAGGAAGGAAGGCAGGGTGGCGAGAGAGAGCCAACACCTCGCTGAATGCCTCATTAGTCTTTATTCTGACGCGCCTAATGCGCGAGAAATGATCGGCGCGTTGCCATCGGCGCCACCGATCGCGCTTTAGCAGCTGCTAGGCGAAACAGGGCTCAGCGCTCGAGTTTCCTTTCGAGTAACCAACAGCCACCCCTCTCTCCGCCCCTTCTCCTCCGCCAATCTGTGTCGGTTGACGCGCGTACGCGCGCAAATTGATCGCCTTGAAGCGGCGCCTGATTTACGCACGCACGCAGTACCTGCTGTCGATCCCGTTCGCAGCCTTGTTTCGCGTCGCAGGCCTAAGTCGATACGGCCGCTTAACCGGGAGACCAAACAACTGTCTGTCACCGTTCTTTACTGGCGAACCTGGCTGCCACTTGAGCTGTGGCGGCGAGGAGCTTTCTCCTTTTCCGGGTTAACCTTTTCGCAGATTTCCTCGTGTTTCACTGCACTTGTTACAACTCGTTCGTACTCTCTCTCCTTTCTCTCCGTTTCTATTATTTTGCTTGCGCTGACGCTTACGTCACGATGAAGAAAGAAAGCGCGTGCACAAATGAACGGAATTAGCATTTCGCATCGGGAAGGGATTCGAGCGGGCATTATTTCTCTTCTATATGCAGGCGAAGTGAAAAATACCGGACATTTTTTTTGTTTTTCGGTCTTCTCCTACGTACGTGAAAGCGCGGGTTATTGTGTGCCCTTCAGAAGTCGTTTAAGCGGGGAATGGAATTCTATGGTGAACCGATCCTTATAACAAGCAAGCCTGATTTGGTTCCAAGCTTTGAAGTCGCTGGTTGCACACGCTGTTCTAGCTGCTTATTTTTCTTTCCCGGGGCCTTGGCAAGCAATAAAGCCTATAGCGGGACGAACAGTGAAATTCAACCGCGGAGGGCTCATGCTGAGAACGCTCGCTGTGAACAATCGGTGCTTTCCTTTTCGTGAATTTAGGAACGTCGAGATAGTACTGCAGAAATATATGAGCCTAGATCCGTTTTATACCTATTTGTTTCGTTCGTCATATTGATTTTGTCACGCGGGAAAAGAAATACCAAAATGCTCTTTCTTTTCAATAAAATAAGTTCAATTCACACACACACACACACACACACACACACACACACACACACACACACACACACACACACACACACACACACACACACACACACACACACACACACACACACACACACGCACACGCACACGCACACACACACACACAAAGAAAGACAACTAAAAACCGAAATATACTCAAAGAACCTATTAGGCATATGCCAACTGTTTATTTAGAACATTACAAGCTTTCACTTTAATCACCATTGTCAAGAACTTCTCTGTTGTATACTAGTCAATATAGTTGTGGAGAAACAGAAAAATCTAAAATTATTGGTGTGATTGCTCCAGCTGTAAACAAGGTCTGAAAATCGCACTTTGGTATAAAAATGCGAACATTAGCAGGTACGCCACAGATATTGCGGACAACTGAGGCGCAACCGTTCTCACAGTGAGAAATTCTATTCCCGCTTAACGCGTGATAGAAAATGCCGTCGTTAATTGTATAAAGAACAATAACATCATAATGTTGCAACAGTGTTATCTTCAGTCTTCAACGTGAAAATGACATAGAATGTATTTACCACGATTTGCAAAAAAACTAAGCTGAGCAACTTAGCGCAGGTAGCAAATATGTTAATGTAAAAAAAAAAAGAATGCCCTCTATATATATCGCCGCGCGTTTGTGTTGTACATGCATGTGTATGTGCGTACGCGCGCATGAGCACGCGTGTGTATTCAAGTATGTGTGTTTACTCGAAAGTGCAGTGTTTTTCGCGTTCTTCGACGAACAACTCGTCGTTGTTTTTGTTATCCTAAAGAAAAATAAACAGCGAGTAATAAACATCTGCGGGTGCTATATATATATTTAGGTCTCTTCTAGTCAGTGATATTACTGAAACACATTTGTCAAGTCTGAAAGCATTATAAGAATGTTTGCGGCAACCTTGTTCAAATGATGATGGCGTTAGATATATACAGACCAGAGAACGATATTCTCATACCATGCGCATCTGGAAATAACGGCTATTGTGTACCATCAAAATAGAACAACGACAAACTCCCCTGACAGTGATCGAGTTAGGAATGAATTTCATAAATACCAAGCATATATATATTTTTTTATTTCTTTCAACATGGAAACAGTCAGCCCGCTTCTAAAGCTCACAAGCTACCGTAGCTGTGTTGAATCTGTGTTGCACTGTGTGTTGAACATCTGTGTTGAAGTCGCGGCGTAGGTCATCCGTTCAAATATTCTGTGTAAATAAATGCTTCTGCCGTGCAGCCGACGTACGCGCCAACGCACATGACATCTGGCGACTAAATCTCGCGGCTTGCCATCATTGGTCGCCATCTGCTGCCCTACAGCCAAGTTATAAGCGCGTGCAGTTTGCCTGTGAGGTAACTCGCATGAAAGGTGCGGATAATGTACCCCCTAAACACCTCATTATTCTCACACAAACCACTTCCTTCTTCCTTCTCCTCTTTCAATCCCCTTTCCCCCTTCCCCGGTGCAGGGTAGACTACCGTGCTGCAGCCTGGTTAATCTTCCTGCCCTTCGCTTATGACTTTTCTCTCTCTCTCTCTACACCAACCACAGTGTAGATAGCGATGGTTCACTAAAACGCAAAAACGCGAAGACTTGAATACGTTTAGCGTGACGAGCTACGTACTGAAGCGATAAAGTGGTAAGGAACCGTAGGAAGCCGATATGAGTGCGACTAATCATAGTTATGTTCATTGAATAAGAAAAGTGCAATTGATAAGGGCTACATTACAAGACAACAAATGTCTAAGACGGGTCACATGCTATGCAGCTTCCTTTACTTGAGTCTTACAATGCAACGCAGGTCGTTCCTATGTGCCTTGCATCAACCTCATGCGTTCTCACATCTTCCAACTCTGTATTATCTAGATTCAATAAGCGGGCTTATTCTGAATGTATTATTCACCCCTTGAATGACTATGGAAGTGCTTCATTGCATTGCGATCCCAGGGTTGCATGTCTTTAGCACACACAACACGAACAAAGGGAGATCGATTGCTAGAACTTTCAAAGCGTGAAGCGAATGACAACTCAGGAAAATTCCAAAGGTTTTCTGTTCTCAAACCGTGTTTAACGCCTGCAGTGATGGTTAGGTTGATATAATAACAATAGCAAATATCCAACTTTGTTTTGGTGTTCCTTGCACCGAGCACCACCACTGACTGGACTTGCACACATTGTAGGGGGACACTTGCAGCGGCAAAACTATAACCCTTGTTCCAACTTTGCACCAACGCAACGGTGACATTCGGAATACATGGCTCGCGCTCTTTCTGCCTGTATACGTTGTTTCCTTAAGAGGAAGCTTTAGCTCGGGTGCTCCTATCTAAATACATGTAAAAGGAGAATTCGTTTTTCTCGGCTACCACGGCACCGAATTTGACGAGGTTTGTTGCATGTAAAAGGAAAACTTAAAATCTAGTGACTGTCGGTTTCGAATTTTTGAGTTAGTTTGTCAATTATTTATTGAAAATTGGCGAAAATTGAAAATTTTCGAGAAACAAAGCTATCAAGTTTACGACTCTGTAACTCAACAACAAAAAAATGATAATGCAATTCTGTGAATTGTATCTAATAGTACATCTAAAGCGGACAAAATTAATATGTTGCACATGAATATAAGAAAAATTACTAATGTGGAAATACAACTTTTGCACAACCCTTGTAACCAACGTAACAAATTTACGTAAGATGTAAAATGACATATCGAATTTGTCAGCTTTGAATTATTTAATGGATGCCGTTTACATAACCGCGATATCTGTTCTCGATGCAGAGCTATGAATTTGTAAACTTCGTGCTTCTATATTTTTCAAACGGTCAAATATTTGAAAATCTTTTTAAGAATATTCTAGCCCTAAATCGAAATTCCGCTTCCAACAGTCATTAGAATTTAACTTTCTCTCTCAAATGCAACAAAGTTCATTAAAATCGGTCCAGCTGTTATCTCAGAAAAACGTTTTTGCGTTTTACATGTATTTGAATAGGCCGCGTCGGAGTTGGGCCCGAGCTAAAGCTTCCTCTTAAGTCTGTGTGCGATGTGAACAAAGTCAAAATGGCCCCAATAACAGTGCATTAAAAGGCGCGAACAATACCGTTTCTTTTTCGACGATTCTGCATACGTTGATAGTGCGCCAGGAAGTTAGTTCAGAGCAAAAAGAAATTTTGAAAGGTTAAATTTAGTGGCTTTGACTATGTTGGTATCGACACAATATCCTTGTCAACAAAAAAGAAAGTGGGGGGGGGGGGGGGGAGAGAACGTTGAAAACAGAGCCTCATAACGAAAGCACGTAGTTCAAGCTAAACTTATTCCCGCGAAAATACTGAAGAGGCCACACAGGCTTTGCAGAAAGAAATAACGAAAAAATAAACATGCTCCTATGTAAACATTTTTAAGTGCACCTACTTCAAATTTTTACATGCAACGAAACGTTTCATGACAGCAGCCTCGAATACTCGTTCAAAAGATTGATTGCAGGAGCCAGTGTTCTCATTTACAAGTCAGGAAAAGGCAGCAGGAATGAAGGGAAGGATATGAAGCAGACTGAAACTTCTCTAGTTCTGTATCCACCTGTATTTTGTCTCTGTTTCTGGACTCTAAACTTTATCGTTGCCGTATCGCAATTTGTTGGGCTGGCTACTAGAAACGTATCATTCCACATCGCAAACCAAACGAATGAGGACACAGACAAGGACAATACATAAGCTAGGGTTCGATATGCATCTTACCTGCTCTTGCCTCGTCCCAGTTTCTTCCCTATAAAAAAAGTTATAAAAGAATAAAAAAATCGTGTGCGTCATATCCAACAATTTCATGTGAACATACACAGGGTGTCCCAACTCTCATGTACGACGATATGAAAATATGCAAATGCGACGTAGCTGGACAGAACAAAGCTAATGTTGTTCGCCGTCGCTTGGAGATACTCAGATTAGATTTTTGCATTGCTTCTAATTACATAATTACCCTTAATTAATTAATAAACTGCTCGAATATTATAATTAGATTGAAAGTGTCACCGAGAAAATTGCAGAGCCACACGAGAAACTCCTGAGAGGGCTTTCTGTTGCTTGATACGTGCTACATAAATGTGTTTTTCTTAGCGTGAAAGAAACCCGCGAATACACGCAAAGAAGCTTGTCGGCTTCTTTCATGCGTGGCAAAACACATTTATGTAGCACGTATTGAGCAACAGGAAGCTGTATCATTAATTTTTCATGTTGCTCTGCAATTTTTTCATTTACACTTTTTATTCAATTATAATATTCCAGAAGTTCATTAATTGATTAGCTAAGAATAATTATGATCTAGGCGGAATACAAAAAATTGTTTGAGTATCTTCAAGCGACAGCAAACAACATTACCTTGGTTCTGTCCAGCTACGTGGCGTTCGCATATATTTAAATCTTGGTGCATGATAGTTAGGACATCCCGTATATACGATCCCATAAACCGGGTGCTTCAGTGAACACTTAAAAAATTGTTTTTAATTGCCTGTAACAGATATCCCAATTCTAGTCTATGAGCTGGTCTCCGCGAAGAAGCGGATATTACTGCACAAAATATTGAAATGCACAATCGACTAATCAGCAATTCATTAATTAAGTTTTTACCTATTTACCTTATGGCACATATTGCAATTTGCAAAGTCTAGCCGGGGAGTTCACATAGCGAATCCACTTGTAACCAATTCTCAGGATGACACCAGTTTCGAGATATTAATTCCCGTACTTTGCGGAGAAATGTATTGGCGTTCCAGTTACTTTGCTCTTCGATGTATAAAACGATGTTTTGTTAAGAAAGTAAATGAAACGACAGTGCATATTTACCGCAAGGTTGACGGCACATATCTCGTAAATGGTGTAATGAACAAAATACTTTTAAAAAGTGGATATGCCTTGCAATTTCACCAGCTAGAATGACCTAATTGCAATGTGTACCATAAGGCAATTAGTTAGAAATTTAATTAGTGAACTGTTAATTAATCGGTTATGTATTTCATTTTTTGTGCAATTAATGTCCGCCTCTTAGAGAAGACCAGCTCATGGACTAGAATAGTGCCACCTGCCACAAACAATTTAAAAAAAAATTAAGTGTTCGCTGAAGCACCGTGTATAAAGCCGTACATTCCCATATAGATTTTGGGGAATGTGCCATATGCAGTATATGGACATACGATATAAAAAAACCGTATGTTCCCTTACTCACATGGGGCATGTCCCGCATTATTCGAACATAAATTATTTGAACATTCATAGGTACTCGTGTGTTTCCATATAATATCATAGCGGTAATGTCTAACGTGATCCCCATATCCCGTATATCAACTTTCTATATAAAAACCTACATGTCCTCGTATATAATGCGGAGAAGGTCTCATGATTAAATACGAACATACGGATTTTTGTATGGGATATCCCGATATGTTCATATGAGGTTATTGGAAATGAAGCACGTGGTCTTTTTCCATCGGAATTTTTTTTTTTCGCTTCTTAATCGTATATCCACTTGCTTCTTCCCTGATAAGATTCCGCTGAGGTCACTTCATGAACAACGATACATCTCGCTTTCCAAACGTCGGAGATCCTAATTTCATTCCGTAATTGCTCATATACCTCAGATGTTCCTGGTAGCTACAGAACAAATGCTTCAGCGCGTGTACTTTTTGGAGTTAACTTGAAGTAAAAGTATTCATGCGGTTCTGTGATAAATGTGCCATATATATCATTTTCCCCCTTGTTTGGATCCGACTGCTGGTACGATCTGTTGGGAACTCGGCGCTGACGCCCGTGGTTGTACCTGGGTCGCAAGCCCCAAGGGTAGCGTTGGCCTGGCGGCCTGGGGTACAACTGCAAGCATCCGAAGGTCCCGGCAAAGCATGAGTCGACAGGTAACAACGAAACAACTTGTTTATTTTAACATCGCAAAGAGTTGGTGGTCAGGTTTGACCGAAGTAGAGAGACGGGAGAGCACTTCACTCAACGGAAGAAATCGGAGCCCTCCCTCTGGCGTCCGGGGGCAGCTGTTTTTATACTCTCGCAGTTGAGGGCAAGAAGGAACCCCTCAAAAGACGAGCACGTGAATGTACAATGGGCTAATGGTGACGCACACTGTCGTAGCGACGCCGTAGCACCATGTCGTGGCGCTGCGCACGATCTCGTAGCACCTGGTCGTGGCGCTGCGCAGCACACTGTCGTGGCGCTGCCGGTCGGACACAATGACTGTAACGAGAAGATGGTCCCTGCTTTGGCATCGCCTGTTTCGGGCACAATGACTGGAACGAGATCCCTGCTTTGGCATCGCCTGTTTCGGGCCCAATAACTGGAATGAGATCCCTGCTTTGGCATCGCCTGTTTCGGGCACAATGACTGGAACGAAATCCCTAGGCGGTCGCATCGCCGCAGACGCGCCTGGAAACACCTGGCGATGAGTGTTGCGGTGACGACGATCGGGCCAAAATGTCCGCCGCCCCGCCGCCGTCGCGCCGGCAAAACCACGTGTCGCAGGCGAAACGCAACAGACCGCCCCGCCGGGGAAAGGAGATCCCGATGGACAGGGGACTGCATCCGCTGTCCGGAGGGATGTCGCTCGATGATGCTCATAACCGAAGTCGGGCGTCCCTTGACGTTTCTTGAGCGCAGCGCACAGAGAAGGCCTCGTTCTCTCGTTCAGGTTCGCACGGGACACTGCAAAGTGACTTCGGGAGAGTTCACATTTTTGTTCTCGTTCCCGGCAAGCGTTAGAACTACGCTGAAAACTCAACCGCTCAGTCAGCAAGCACGGCACAACCCTCACTAAGCCCTGCCAGGCTCTTTCCCCTTTTTATACCACTGCCTAGTTCCTTACAGTAGTCTAGCCTCACTCAGAACGCGTCCACAAATTGAAAAATTGCACTAGAAAGCATATCATCACTTTGAAACACTAAACAAAAGCAATATGTTAAAAAAATCCTGCCTCAGGAAGAAAAACATCAGTAACAAACAATTTTGAGGCTGATTCCTACGTTAGGGGCTTCGACTTAAGCCATCGGCGTTACCGTTGAGACTCCCCTTTTTGTAACGCACCTCAAAGGAATATTGTTGTAAAGCGAGGCTCCAGCGCAGGAGGCGGCCATTTTTGGGAGAGATGGTCTGCAGCCATTGGAGAGGGCAGTGATCTGTCTCAATGATAAACCTCGAGCCGGCTAGATAGCATGACAATTTCTGAACGGCCCACACGAGACATGCACACTCTTTCTCGGTGGCGCTATACGCCTGCTCACGACTGGTCAGCTTACGACTAGCATACAGGACGGGGTGTTCTACTTCTCCATTTTCCCGTTGGCACAGTACAACGCCCATGCCTCGCTCACTAGCATCGCACTGAACAATGAACCCTTTTGTATAGTCTGGCGATCGTAGCACAGGCTGGCTTGTTAGGGCACTCTTTAGGGCGCTAAAAGCTCTTTCCTTGGTCTCGTCCCAGACGACTGTTTGAGGCTCTGTCTTTCTTAGAGCATCCGTCAGGGGAGCCGCGATATCAGAGTACCTAGGGATGTACCTCTGATAGTAGCCGGCGACACCCAAGAACGACCGAATATCGGTCTTTGTGCGCGGTTGCGGAAAGTCTCGCACAGCGGCCACTTTTATTTCAGAGGGGCGGCGACGACCCTGACCAATCACGTGACCGAGGTAGACAACCTCGGCCTGTGCTAACTGGCACTTAGGAGCCTTGACTGTCAAGCCCGCTTCGCGCAGGCGGGTTAGCACTGCCCGCAAGTGTGTCATATGCTCAGACCAGGATGCGGAGAATATCGCTACGTCGTCTAGATACGGTAAAGCGAATTCTTGCTGTCCCCGCAACACTTTATCCATGAGACTTGAAAAACAGTATGGCGCGTTCTTCAAACCAAAACTCAACACTTTAGGACGGAATGTTCCCATTGGTGAAATGAACGCCGCATACCTACTAGCCTCTTCTGTAAGTGGAACCTGCCAATAACCCCTGACAAGATCTAGGGTGGAAATAAACTGAGCGCTACTAACTTTCTCAAGGCGCTCCTCGATGTTAGGGATCGGATAAATTTGATCCTTAGTGATGGAATTAAGCCTGCGGTAGTCGACGCAAGGACGAGGTTCCTTGCCCGGTACCTCAACTAAAATCAAAGGGGAGGTATAATCACTCTCACCTGCCTCAATAACACCGAGCTGTAGCATTTTCTTTACCTCAGCCTCCATAATATCGCTCTGGCGGGGTGACACCCGATACGCCTTGGATCGTACTGGCTCTGTGGAGGTAAGTTCTATATCATGAGTAAGTACAGAAGTCCTACCAGGCCTCTCAGAGAACAGACCTTGAAACTCTTGTAATAGCTGGTGTAGTTCGGTTTTCTGCTCGGGCGACAGCGGTGCTTTACTGATAAGGTCACTAATGACTTGACCGGTGTCTTCCCTGTTCGTCACTGAGCCTAGTCCTGGAAGCTCGACCGGAAGCTCTTCAGGAACGTTTACCATCATGCACACCACTGCTTCCCTTTGTCTATAAGGTTTGAGCAGATTACAGTGGTAAACTTGCTGTGCTTTCCGCTTTCCTGGCAGACTTACCACGTAGTTAACGTCCGACAGTTTCTGAACAATTCGTGCTGGGCCCTCCCACTGCACGTCTAGTTTGTTGTTTAGCGATGTGCGCAATATCATGACCTCATCGCCAACCTCAAAACGACGGGCCCTGGCTGTCCGATCATAATAAACCTTGGCCCTCTGCTGGGCCTTTGTCATTGCTTCACCTGACAACTCCTGTGCCCTTCTTAAGCGTTCGAGGAGCTTAAGCACGTACTCCACCACGACTGGGTCGTCGCCCCTACCTTCCCATGATTCTCGAAGCATGCGAAGCGGAGATCGAAGCGAGCGACCGTACACCAGTTCAGCTGGCGAAAACCCCGTAGCCGCATGCGGCGCGGTCCTTAAAGCAAACATCACCCCAGGCAGACACAGCTCCCAGTCAGTTTGATGTTCAAAACACAAGGCTCTCAACACGCGCTTCATGACGGAGTGGAGCTTCTCAACGGAATTCGACTGTGGGTGGTACACTGAGCTGTGTAGCAGCTTTACCCCACACCTTTCGAGAAAAGTTGTCGTCAAAGCGCTAGTAAACACTGTGCCCTGATCTGATTGAATTTCTGCAGGAAAACCAACTCGCGCAAATATGGACAGTAGTGCATTAACTATCTCAACTGAGCTGAGTTCTTTAAGCGGCACTGCTTCAGGGAACTTTGTCGCTGGGCAGATCACAGTCAAAATGTGTCTGTACCCCGTGGCTGTTACCGGCAGAGGTCCCACTGTATCAATAACGAGCCGTCTAAAAGGCTCCGTAATGATAGGTACCAATTTCAACGGCGCCCTCGATTTGTCCCCTGGTTTGCCCACCCGCTGACAAGTGTCACATGTCCTCACGAAATGGTCTGCGTCCCGAAAACACCCTGGCCAATAGTACTCTTGCAAGAGACGGTCCTTAGTTTTCTTAACTCCTAGGTGTCCGGACCACGAACCCCCATGCGACAAGCGCAACAGATCCTGACGATAGCATTGAGGCACGATCAGCTGATCGAACTCCACTCCTCTTCGGTCTAGATACTTCCGGTACAGGACTCCACCTCTTTCCACAAAACGCGCAGTTTTCCTGGCGATACCTTCTTTGACATTGCAGCGCACGTTTTCCAGGCTGCCATCCTTTTTTTGCTCGGCTATCAAAGCCGACCGGCTGACTTTTAGCAACCTATCAAGTCCGTCTGACGTAGGCGCGAGGAGCAAATCAGTAGATAGCTCTTCTAACTTTCCCGCGTCGGGCGTTTCCTCTCCAGTATCTGGCGCCTTTAACGTTACAGACTCAAGTCTATTCAGTTCGGGCGTGCTCTGAATATCAGCTTGCTGCGCCTCTGACCCTTTTTCGTTGTTTGATAACGTTGGCCCCGCAACTACCGCCTTTGCAGCGAGCTCCCGAACCTTCGATCTGGTTAAGGCCTGAACACTAGCTTCACCAAACAAAAGCCCCCTCTCGCGCAGGAGGTGATCGGACCTGTTTGAAAATAGGTACGGGTACTGGGTTGGCAGCATAGATGACACTGCCGCCTCCGTCTCAAGCGCTCCGAAAGGTCCTTCAATAAGCACTTTTGCTACCGGCAGACACACGCTATGAGCTTCCACGGCTTGCTTGATCCACGCGCACTCGCCCGTGAACATATGGGGTTCTACGTAAGACGGGTGAACTACATCCATCGTAGCTGCGGAATCGCGAAGCACTCGGCACTCTTTCCCGTTCACGAGGAGGTCTCGCATGTAAGGCTCGAGAAGCTTCATGTTCTCGTCAGTGCTGCCTATTGAAAAAAACACAACTTTTGGTGTTGTTTCCGGACACTGCGCCGAAAAGTGACCCGGCTTCTGGCACGTATAACACAAGCGCGCTCGCCTCATCTCGAACCGCTTTCTGCGTTTGGCTGCCGCCGTCTCTTTACGTTTGGTCGGACTGCTTTCACTCGCATCCTCACTACGCGTGTCCCCCTTTGCTCTCATGGGTGTGAACTTCGGCCTCTCAAACTTCGAGCCAAATTCACCCTTTTGACCGTCCTTAGCTCCGCGAGCTCGACGCGTCACAAACTCCTCGGCTAGCTCAGCGGCTCTAGCCACCGTACTCACGTCTGGCCTATCCAAGACCCAGTATCGCACGTTCTCCGGTAACCGACTATAAAACTGTTCTAGCCCGAAACACTGCAGAACTTTATCGTGGTCACCAAACGCTTTCTCTTCTTTGAGCCACTCCTGCATGTTCGACATAAGCCTATACGCAAACTCTGTATATGACTCACTTTTGCCTTTCTCATTTTCCCGAAACTTCCGACGGAACGCTTCCGCAGACAGCCGGTACTTTTTTAGCAGACTCGATTTTACTTTGTCGAAATCCTCTGCTTCCTCTCTATCCAAGCGAGCGACTACGTCGGCCGCCTCGCCGGGTAACAAAGTGAGCAAGCGCTGTGGCCACGTTTCCCGAGAGAACCCCTGCTTCTCGCACGTTCGCTCAAAGTTAACCAGGAACAAACCAATGTCCTCTCCAAGCTTAAACGGCCGCATCAGGTCAGTCATTTTGAACAATACGCGTTCTCCTGCACCGTGTGCCTGACTTCCATTACGAGCGCGTTCCATCTCTACCTCAAGACGCTTCATTTCCAAAGCGTGTTGATGGTCACGCTCTTCTTTTTCTTTCTCTTTTTGTTCTTTAAGTTCGCGCTCCTGTCTTTTTGCAGTCTCCCTCTCCTCCATGGTCTCAAGGCATTCCGACAGCTCGTCATCCTCAGCCTCTAACTCAAGAATAGCCTTTATCAGTTCTGGTTTTCTGAGTTTGTCCGAGACATCCAGACCCAACTCTCTTGCAAGCTCCAACAATTTCGGTTTGCGCAACGACTTCAAATCCATGGCTGCTCTGAATGCTGCTTTCTCTACTGCTTACTATTGTCTTGCCGCAACTAACCCGGCAGCAACGACAACCACAATTACCAGCTCTGTTTCTGACACTAACAAAAGCCTGGCAAAGCTCAGAAGAAGAAAGTCCCGCACTCACCAAACCTCGCAGGCAGGAATTCCGCGCAGTCGTTCCGCTGCAGGCAACTAGTCGTCACACAGGGCTCGTTGCACTGCTCCCGGATCGTCGTTGAGCTGCTCAGCATACAGTCAACTGCATCTCTTCGCTGCTGGCCTCCGTTGTCGCGATCTCACCGCTGGCAGACAGTTGTTTGAAGTCGGAGGCGATCCCACCGCTGCCACCAGATGTTTGGATCCGACTGCTGGTACGATCTGTTGGGAACTCGGCGCTGACGCCCGTGGTTGTACCTGGGTCGCAAGCCCCAAGGGTAGCGTTGGCCTGGCGGCCTGGGGTACAACTGCAAGCATCCGAAGGTCCCGGCAAAGCATGAGTCGACAGGTAACAACGAAACAACTTGTTTATTTTAACATCGCAAAGAGTTGGTGGTCAGGTTTGACCGAAGTAGAGAGACGGGAGAGCACTTCACTCAACGGAAGAAATCGGAGCCCTCCCTCTGGCGTCCGGGGGCAGCTGTTTTTATACTCTCGCAGTTGAGGGCAAGAAGGAACCCCTCAAAAGACGAGCACGTGAATGTACAATGGGCTAATGGTGACGCACACTGTCGTAGCGACGCCGTAGCACCATGTCGTGGCGCTGCGCACGATCTCGTAGCACCTGGTCGTCGCGCTGCGCAGCACACTGTCGTGGCGCTGCCGGTCGGACACAATGACTGTAACGAGAAGATGGTCCCTGCTTTGGCATCGCCTGTTTCGGGCACAATGACTGGAACGAGATCCCTGCTTTGGCATCGCCTGTTTCGGGCCCAATAACTGGAATGAGATCCCTGCTTTGGCATCGCCTGTTTCGGGCACAATGACTGGAACGAAATCCCTAGGCGGTCGCATCGCCGCAGACGCGCCTGGAAACACCTGGCGATGAGTGTTGCGGTGACGACGATCGGGCCAAAATGTCCGCCGCCCCGCCGCCGTCGCGCCGGCAAAACCACGTGTCGCAGGCGAAACGCAACACCCTGTGACACATTATTACAAATACACAGAAACATAAAAGGCTAATTCTTGCTCAGCGTTATCTACGAGTACATAAGCACTGACCTATATTTGTAGTAACTGAGTGAGCACGATGAAGTATCTTTATTAAAATCTAAACATATAAAAAACAAAGAATGAGAGAAAGATAGGGCTTCAAGGGAGAAAATTGCTAAAATTAAGCTTTTCTTCTTTAACTGATCATTCTATTTCAGTGAAATCGAAATATGGTATTACGCAACAGGACAAACAATAAACAGCTACGCCTCACGCCCTTAGAATATGGTTCTAAGACATGTATAAAGATACGTGCTAAATAGAGCGCCTGGTGTTTCCTTGAGCATTCAGCCGCGGTAGCAAGGTGTTTTTTTTTTCTTTCTTTTTTTGAACGCAAGTTCGCATTCGAATAAGGTGCTTGCAGTTATATGTCACCTGTATCTTTGCACGCTTCTAATGCCTGCGGGACAAGCCCAAAACCACAGACAGAGGAGCTTCTAATTACAAACAATTAAATTAGTTCAAACTACGTAGCCTCTTATTGCTTGCCGACCTGCAAAGCGAGCGCGAAGCTATGCGTCCGATTATTGCGACGTGGCTATTACGGCATTGAAAATTGAATGATTAAAATTAGCGTTGGGTTAAATGAGCGTCCATGATGAACAATTAGCCGACAACTCCGCGCGCCAGACGCGCGCGTGAATGTTTCTTATGTGAGCTTATGGCTTAAAGAACTCTTGGTAATAAAGGTTGAACCTTAAAATAAATGAAAAAGAAGTTGAAAGCTGGAATAGCACAGAGCTTCAGAGCCGCACGGCGAGGGCTGGAAAACATTGCGTGAAATACGACACACCTGCGAACTACCTGTGATTTTGGTAGATGGCTATACGTATAGTCAATGGCTATAGTGGGCGCTGTGATCTCAGCCGATAACTTATCGCTTCCGAGTTAATGGCGAAATATATTTGTGCTTTTAAGTCGGCGCACATGACATTTAGCAGCACGGGTCACTGCCCCCGTCTTGCACATGCCGAACGTTCGTCCCGGGCGTGTCAATGTAGTTCACTGAATGGTTAACAAAACTGAGGCACCAATATGTCAGATCACGTGCTGAGGCGTTGCCGTCAAAATTTAGCGATTTTGCAAACGTATACGTCCACATAAAACCTTGGCAGAAAGAGGAAGCTAAATTGCATTTTTCTCTTAGATTTATTCTTTTCGCTTGCATACATTTCGTTTATTTTCCATGTTTCATAACCCGTCACATCTCTCATATTCTGTGCAGCGGGAATGAGGTTGCAGAAGTTTGCCTCAATCTAGCTTATCTTTGCGCTCTTTGCACTAAGGGAAAAATACGAGTTGAATAACCGTAGCTGGCAATGACAAAGATTAAAGCAGTGACATCCGTGAAGTGTTTCACGTGTCAGTGCATGGAACTAGATCGTTTTTATGATGTGCAGCTCGCATTTGAGTCCGTTTTAGCTGAATGTCGTTACTATGGGCCACTTATTTTCTATCATGATCTGATTATAATTGGTTCTTTAATCCTTGAAGCAGAGACATCCAAACTGCCTGACGTAGTTTCAAATTACTTGTATAGCACTATATGACAGGCAATTATAGAGGGTCATTGAACTGTCAGCATTTCAAATATATTTACCTTTAAAAAGCAATGTGCATGAACTTTCCAGATGCTTGACTCCTGCACGCAGCCACATCCCCCCACCCCCCCCCCCGCACCATCCCCTCTAGCTTTTTTTTTTTTTTTTGCTGAAACAAAATCACGGGGCCCTATTAAGAAACGAGGACATTGCTCTATGATTACTATGCGTCATGTTATAGCACCAGGAAAAGACACATTAAGCATTATCGTTGCAAAAATGCCTATGCATCCATGCGCGGTCGCTAACTGATCTGCATGGGCCAATTTGTCCTAAGTGCGAAATAATTATGAATGATAAAAAAGAAGGGGGGCAAAACAAGAAAAGTGCGCAACTGCAATAGTCTATACGATAATTAAGGTATTGAACAATGATGATAGCAAGGTGCTGTTATGTGTCAATCTCATCAGGAGTGGTCATATTTTAAGCATGCTAGGCATAGCTGGAATAAGAGCACAGTAACCTGTACTTTTCGAGCGCGTCGTGACACTGCAATAAACCTACAGAAAGGATTGGAAAGCTTACAACAAGGAACTGCTACTGCAATATTTTCGGCCGATGCGCCGACGTTTAGGCTTTAGCGACGCCATCCGTGCTGTATCAGTGTGCTCAGTCCGGGCACATGGCATGTGAGGTGTCCTGACGACAAACATGGTTATTTTATTGTGTTCTAACTGTTTATTGGTTGTTTTCAGTTTATTTTTTTTATCGTGGACACTATTTTGTTTATAATCTTTATGGGCATATGTAGGTACAGATAAGGCGTTATCTTATCAAGGAGGCCCTATGTACGCTCAAACTTGACCGTAGGGCAACGATTGTTCATCGCCATGTTCCATCTACATTGGATCAATAAAAGAAAAAACACACACACATCTACATTGAATGAAAATACTTAGTCATAGTTTTCAGGGGTTAAACTCGAATACAGCATTCATAATGGGAGCAGCGCGAACAAGACGACGACGGAATGAAAGGTCACAGGACGAGCGCTGACTCACACCTGTCTTGTTCGCGCTGTTCCCATTATGAATGTATACCAACTAGCACAACTTTCCACTTTAATATCGAATACAGCACATTGAATTGCTCGAGGTTAGGCACCTCAAACATGGAAGAGGCCAAAACGTGTCAGTTATCCGGAGGCATCCCATCGATCCTAAAGCATTAAACGTTTTGCAGGCACAGTTTGGCCGTTATCTACGTCAAAGCAGTCGGATGCACTCCGAAAGATAACAGTTCTCTTCTACAAGTACGGTCATTTCGGATGGAGAAACCACGCGGGGAAGTCATGATTCGTATTACAATCCGAATTAAATTTATCGAGACACTGACTATAACGATTGGAAGTGTTACTGGCATGTTATTTAACAGTGAATCGTCGCAATGCAGAATTCGCTCGCCTTTTGTCACTGCATACTGCCACGCGGCATCTTGGAATTAAGTGCATACAAGTGAAAAAGAAAATACGAGAATAGGCGCATCGGCGTTGTAATACTTATGACTTCGTCGACATGTGTAATGTGCATGTACCTCTTCAAAGCCGACAGCGCTGACAGCAACGCTCGATTAGGCCCAAGAACCTCCGTCATATTCAGTGAGGTGCGGCGAACCAAACACGAAATGCAAGAAAAATACAAGTACAAATACAAGTACAAATAGCGGAAACCTGGAGCGAAGGCTTCAGAATATACTCTGTCGGTGAAACCTTCGTGAATGAAATCTTCGTGAATGTTCTCAGATGTAATAATTAGACGTGGATTAAGACTCAAGGAGTTGGCCGGTGCGCTAAAGCAAGTGTATCGGAATAGGTTTGCAGAGCCTTGAGTTCTTTAACGTTCATACAGATATAAAGACATGGACGTCTGTAGATTACTACCCTATTCAAATACATACGCCGCTGTTTGGAATTGAACCTCAGGAATTGTGTTCAGCAGTGCCCATTGACATAGTGCGGCCGGTTCTGTACCACATTAACACATTTAGAAAATTTATGACAGTCTGTAGTGAGTCACTATTCTTCCAAATGACCGATTAACGTTTCACTCTTACGTGATCCTTGTATATTGGTAGATTTTTTTTTTACTAGTCGCCCGAACAAAAAGAAAATGAAGCCAGTGTACTTTGTGCGAATTTGTGGGGGATATTTTAGGGTTCGTTTCCGAGCTAAGGTAAGCCTACTTGTAGAGATGCTGGTTATTACGTGCAGTTATTCCATTCGTGACCTATATAGTGTAGCAGCGCCATGAAATGCAGCGATGGAAACGGTAATCTTTA
>NC_134572.1:136066604-136069104 GCF_050947875.1 Dermacentor variabilis
ATTGGGAGATGAAATTGAGGCCAAAACTCCTTGCGTCTTCTGCTCAAGGCGAATACTCGCGACGTCTTAGAGACGTCATCGATACGCAGTATCTTTATTATTCATTTTCGCTGTTTACCGCAGAAAAAAACAAACACGCACACGAAATATTTGTCAGGTTGATAATTTTTCTAGCTTGCGATGCTGTATAATACGATTATTTATTAATCAACGCTCAAGTGTACTTGATGCCCGACCCAAATAAAGCAGAACGCGAGAGCTGATGGTCAAACTTCAAGGTTGACCTCACGAACCCTCTTTTGTTTTTACGCGCGCTCTCGCATGGCAAGAACAGGGTCACAGAGTGACTGGTACATTCACGGTGCCAGCGGCAGGACCTTACTTACATAACTTAGACGCAGTTTAAGTCAATATTCCTATATATATATATATATATATATATATATATATATATATATATATATATATATATATATATATATATATATATATATATATATATATATATATATATATATATATAATATTTGGGGTTTTACGTGCCAAAACCACTTTCTGATTATGAGGCACGCCGTAGTGGAGGACTCCGGAAATTTTGACCGCCTGGGGTTCTTTAACGTGCACCTAAATCTAAGCACACGGGTGTTTTCGCATTTCGCCCCCATCGAAATGCGGCCGCCGTGGCCGGGATTCGATCCCGCGACCTCGTGCTCAGCAGCCCAACACCATAGCCACTGAGCAACCACGGCGGGTATATATATATATATATATATATATATATATATATATATATATATATATATATATATATATATATATATATATATATATATATATATATATATATATATATATATATATATATATATATGAACGTTTAGGAGATGCACACAGAGTGCGCGAATCATCTGCATTATATAAGCAGCTCTTCTTCTCAGCTGTCAAACAAGCCTTGGACAAGCCCCTGTAGGACGTATACGTTGGAGTACTTGAATGATATATATATAGACACTGAAAGAAGTGTAGGTGCACGTAGAAAAGCGAGAACAAACATTTAATTTCGACGTTCTTGGGCCAGGGTCGGTCTCGCCTTAATAAATAGCAAGAACTACGAACAAAGAAACAAAACTCTGCCCATTTCTACGGATTTATGAATTCCGGGCAATTTCACCATAATACCTGAACTTAAATGACGAAGCGCGTATTTTTCACGCCCTTTGCAGGTGCTTATGAGTGACGTAGATGCTTTAGCCTCACTGTCACGTGAGTGTGCGAACGTGAGCCTTATCAAGCCGCACTCGATCTATACATGCTTCACGTTCGCTAATGCATGCGTTTCTGCATGGGTTCACGTTGTGTTCACGTTGCATGCATGCAGTCGACTGCAGTGTCATGTCCGTGTGCTCACATCACACACGGCGCGAAGCTGGATTTGATGGGTGAATGAGGGGAACGCTTACCGGGATATGTCGTGTAGGACTAGCATTTCTCACAGTACTCCATGAGCGGCTGACAGATGTCACGTTCGCTGACATTCCTCTGCAATGAAATAAGGAAGCATTATGATCAATATGGCTTTGCTGCGGTCAATTTCTGTGAGGAATAATAAGAAACGCATTTGTCTGTTTGTCGCTTCTATGCCACCGCCCATTTGCAAGCGCACGGCCACGACAGTAGAGCGAGCCGGGCACGGCACCCGTTGATGCAAGACGACACAGTTTGCAGAGTTACTTAGAATAATCAGGGGTATGGAGAGGCTCGAGCTTCTTGCATGTTTGTTTGTAACAACAATATCTGAAGCCAACACGCAATGAAGCCAACATAAATGCAGTGAAATCAGAGGTTTTTTTATAATTTGAAATGTGGAGACAATGAGGAAGAGCGAAAGTGCTAAACTACAACTTGCCACATCCTCGACGTCGCGTTTTTCGCAAGACGCTAGCGCCCTATGAGCAACGCATTATCGAACTAATCACACACTTCCGAAGAAACAAAGGTTGGTTATAGATTCTATTGTTAAAATAACCCTCGGAAAACTTTCTTTCATTACTTGTTTGCATATACCAACATCATATATATAACCATTATCTATCCATATATAGCGACAGGAACAAGAGTCTCTTTTCATTTACGATGTTCTTGAGAAGCCACATGAGCTTGAAACAGACTGCAATCCAGGTTCAGTGAGATCTTACTGCGCACATTCGCTCGCTTTTGCTGCAGCACTGAATACCGTATCCGCATACAGCATAGTTTCGAAATCCACAAGTACGCAGTTTTCTTTAACGTTAAAGGTCCTCGACTTTAGAAACAAACTAGACTTCACGGTTGCTCTTTCGGGGTGAGGATAAAATGGTAGCGATAAAGGCTAGACGTTGATATGTGTTATATTTAAAAAAAATGGAAGTAATTTACTAAAATTCTACCTAAAATGACCCCTTAATATGTTCAGATTCGTTTCCCAAGACAATGCGATAATAACAGGGAGCTGATGCCGTTC
>NC_134572.1:136071604-136086604 GCF_050947875.1 Dermacentor variabilis
ATAGGCGAGATAGAAATATTTCACTGCCGCGAACCCGGGATTTCAACAGGCGGGCTCCACTGCATAGCGCGACTCCCTCTCCACTCGCCCGGTCTAGCCTTCCCGAGCGAAATTCCTTCCCTGCGTCACATACCTCACGGGCCCCGCCTTCACTTTTTTTTTTCTCCTTGCTTTTTTTTTTCGGCGATGCGCACTTCCGCTGGCGGCGTTGCGCGCGAGCTGTTATCGTTTCGCGCAGCGCACTATGTTGCGCTCTGCGCACAAGGACACGTGACTAGCGGTATAATTCAGTGCTACACGAATATCGAGGAAGAACGAGCGGATTGCAAAGCATGATCACGGTGCTGGAACACGGTATAAAATGGCATAGTTTTGGTACCTGCGCACGTGACCGCACCACTGTAGGAACAAGCAGACGAAGCGGAAGTACATCTCTCTTGCAAAAGTAAAAAGCAAAGTAAAGCAAAAGAACACGGATACATTCCGTTCGTGTGTTTTATTATTTCTCTAAACTTCAATTTGTCAACTAAAGCAACAGATCACACAAATAACAGACGGTGCCTTGAATAATTCTCGAAGTCACGTGTCACCACGAGCGACGTCACATTGCGGATTCGAGTACGTAGGCGCAGGGACGCGAATACGTCATCCTCCGGCTTGGAGCGCGGTGGCCGCGAGCAGAAGAAAAAACGGCGTTCGGTTTGAAATTTCAGATCTTTCCGCGGCGCATAGCGATGTAATACTTTGCAGACACGATTGTTATCACGCAATCTATGCTCTGCACTTGTCAGCTCAACATGGCCAGAGCTGGTGAGAAGCCCTTTAAAAGATAGCGTTAGCCATGGAGCTAACTTTTAAATATAAGTGTCTTTCTTCTTGTATGAACAGTGCATCAGTGCATCATACAATAAAAAAGCTACTGATAAGCAGATATTAAGCTTCAATTATTTTTTCCCCGCAGTCACAAATGGCTAATTACCATGCGATGTAAAAGTGGCACAAAAAGCGAAAACCCGGCAGCCGATATACTGCATGTCGTCTGCACGCGTGGAACTGCCATCTGCTTGGAACTACTACTACTGCAGACGACCTCTTGCACGTACATACCCTACAATCTATACTGAATTTTAATGGGAGAGGAATTTCCATGCGCCTCAGTGCCAATATTTATACACACATTAAGGCATCACATAAAAGTTAATACGGTGCACTCCACCGCGTCATCTGCGATAAGACGTACAGCTCTCTGACGTAAGGCGGCATTTTATCCTTAACTGGGCAGTAAACACTGTTACGCTATAATCTGCCTTTAACTTCTCTCATTTAGAGCCCTACCTTTTTTCAGCAGATACAGTTTCATCGCTATCGTTTTCATGGAAGCTTCACCTCCTAGCTCCAAGAGTCCGAGCGATATGCTCTTTCACGACGTAAGTTGCATGAGCTCAGCCTGTATATTGAAGGGAATAATTGTCTAGTACTCCAACAACGCTACTTTAGGTTGGTCTCAATACTAAAGCTACCATTCATGAGCGTAAAAGCCACCGCGCATTGCTTATGGGTGATGTACAACACATGGCGGATATGACATGTTTCCGGCACTTCAAATGCTTCCAGCTCCTGCAGCCAGCAAGAAAAAAAATATTTCGAGATCCGTTTATCGTTAGTCATAGGAAGCCGCAGTTTGACCCTGGATTTAGACTCCACCTATTCTTCTCTTAACGCCGCATGATTAAAAATATCCTTTGTAATGGAACTCTATTATATTGACTATTCAATTTCGTATCCGTTACCGTTTTTCTTTCTGTTGCAAAGAAGGATCGCATGAGTTAAAACTGCCTCCATATGTAAGTATGACGCAGCGCGTACGGAATAAAAGCTCCTGTGACAAATGAGCTTCACAAAGAAAAGTGGTTGAAGTCACGTTAAACGGTAAAAGATATGGCATTATATCGGCTACATATAGAAATCAAAAGCAAGCAAATGGTATTCTAAGTTGCAGTAAGATGAGCTACGCAGGCGACGTATTGCGTAGGATACACAATCTGTGGTGTCTATTAAGGTGACAGACAGACTGAGTACCCAAAGAAGCGAACCGCAGTCGAGGTCGGAGGGTGGTTGCATGGTGTGATTGGATAAGATAATTTCCGTGCTTATATAGGGTTTGGTTAAGCGGGACAGAGGAAATTAACATCTCTGACAGAAATATCGGTCCTACAGTCGACCTAATTCGGCCTACTACGATATGTGTAACGCTAGAGTAAGCTGCTGAGACAATGGGTGATGGATGCTGAGCTGACGGAGTGATAGCCCTGGACTTAGGAGAAACGTGAGTTTGTACTTCTCCTCTTTTTGCGTTTGGCCAAAAGACACGAATGATCGGCAACTTGTACACGCGTCAACGTCTCCGTAGTGGCAGACACACAAACGCAATAACCACAGTCAACGAGAAGGGTTAGGCCGCCTGCTCGCACAGAAGACAGAGATAACAAGAGACATGCTGTCACGAATGAGTTAGGAAGAGGGAGAGGAAACTCTAAATCGGGAAAAGCTTACCCTCACTGATCATGTATTCTCGACATGGGCCGTGTGACAAGCTTGGACAGGCAAAACATGCAGCGCTTTTGACGAGACAACTTGGCAGGATGCAGCCTACCTGTCACAAAAAGATACAATGACTAAAATTTTCAGTCGTATTTACATGAGTAGTGTAGCATCACTCAAGGTTCTCCTATTCTCAATGCGGAAGGACGTTGGTTTTAGCGTACTTCAAACAACCCGACAACCTGAGACAACTTTGACACTTTTCATTGCCAAATCTTCACGCAATGCGCAGCCGTCATGAGGTGAGATACAGCGGAATCAATTCCCACAATTCTAATCGCCAGGAGTCCCCTCGTGGAAATGGTTTACGCGATGTCAAGTGGTTAAAGGAATCACGGGAAAGACATGCGTGTTCAAGACAATATAGCTTGGTGTAGCACATATAACCACAAGGTAGACCCACATTACAGCATCGACTATCTCATCAGACACTGATAACAAATGTCAAATAGTGACATGCCTATAGAAGGCAGACGTGCTAGTTAAGTACCCTTAAAGGGCCCCGCACCAGGTTTGGACATTTTGAGCTGACAAGCGCAGTGCATACAACGCGTGCTAACGATCGTGTCTGCTAAGTGTTACATCGCTAAGCGCCGCGGAAAGAGCTGAAATTTATAACCGGAGGCCGTTTGCCCTTCTCTATAGCGGGCGCCGCGCTCCAAACCGGTGGGTTGACGTATGTGCGCAAGTGCGCGTATACGTCCATGTCTGTGCTGTGACGTCGCTCATAGTGACGCGTGACTTCAAGAATTATTCAAGGCAGCACCTGTTATCTGTGTAATCTGCTACTTCAACAGAAGAATTAAAGTTTAGAGAAATAATAAAGCACACAAACCGAATGTCTGCGTGTTCTTGCTTATACTTCGCACTGCAGCAGGAGACATGAGCGTTCGTTTCGTCTGCTCATTCCCACGTCGTGAAATCGCGCGTGCGGGCGCCGAAACTACATGTGTGTCAATTTCCACCGTGTTTCAGCGCGCGATCACGCTTTGTGATCCGCTTGCGTCTGCCTCGGTGTTCGTGTATAGCAGTGACTTATACCGCCAGTCGGGTACTCTCGTCCACAGCGGGCAAAATCGTGCGCTGCGCGAAACAAAGAAACGCAATGGCTCGGGCGCGACACCGTCAACGAATCTGCGCCGCTAGAAGAAAGAAAAAAAAAGAGAGAGATAGAAAAAAGAAGAAAAAGAAAGAAAGCGGGGGCCCATGACGTGTGCGTCATGTGATTCTCAAGCTCCGGTGTGAGAGGACGCTGGGAAGGAATTTTGCTTACTGAGGCAAAATGGGGCAAGTGGAAGGCATGTCAATGTTGGCGGTGAAGCTCGCCTTTTGAAATCATTGGTTCGCGGCGTGCACTGAAATATTTCTATCTCTGCTATTAATGAACCAATCTCAAAAGTGCTTCCTGTAGAACGCTCCCTAGAGGGCGCGTAACAACTTCCAGCGTATAACCGACATGTTCTATGTGGCCTGGTGACGGGCCCTGTAAGCTATGGGTCTCAGAAGTACCCCGTGATGGTTGTCAATGATTGCAACATTGGGAGTCATACTTAATGACGAGTAGCTATAACTTTCTCCAGCGACATAGAGCAGCAGCTGCACAACAAGATATTGATGATAGTTTATTGCAGTGTCATAGACAGATGCCCTTGGGCTACAATTATTATTATTATTTTACCGAAATGAGTTTTCCTGTTTTGGGATGTCATTTGTACGAATGGGACGTACCGTTCGTTATTCAATCGTGCCAGGAAATGCAATGGCATGCATTCTAACCACAACGTTTGACGCCATGACTAGTGATTAAGCCACTCATTCAAAATGTGCCTGATTAAAATTCAATTATTCGTTACTATGAAGCTTTCGAAGCTTCCCTTGAACTTGCTTTCGTATTTAAATATGCTTGAGAAATTTACATTGTGCATTTTGTACTATGGGAACCGGTTGCTGGCGCCGCGAACAATCAGATACGGAAGCTAAATTACTGCTAATACATTACTGCAGAATCATGCTAGCGCAAGCATGGCCTTCGAGCAAACTTATGAACTTTTTTTTTTGCAAATATTAGCATTTCTGGGCATTTCTCTTCACTAGCTGAAGAGAAATGCACTTTCTCAATAGAATGCATATTGCGGCACGAATTTATGCAAATAGATTCCCGTATATGTTAACATTTTTTAAAGTTTCCCTATGGGTGCTTTTACATGCTGCCACCCAAAATAGGGGCAATCACCTACTCGAGCTACTGCCTGGTGCAGCTTCTTGAAACTGCCCGCTCCTTGCATAATTTAAAGGAAAATAAACTCGATTTTATTTCGATTTAAACTCGATTTAAACTCGATTTAACATTGCAGTACGATTCAATCTGCACGAGCTGTCTGGAGCTATGAAAATGCACATGTTCCAAACGAAGAAAGCCGCATAGTGAGCGTGGCGGTTTAAAAAAGAAAGAAATAAACTCATTTGGTGGCGTACACTGAATTATATAATGCCTATTGAAGAAAAAAATAGGACTCACATGCGTACCTTACCGTCTAACGCTTGCTCGCAATGTTTCAACAGCTGTAAACTATGGTCGTTCTGCCTTGCTCAAGGGGGTTTATCCTCGATCGTGCTAATGGTGGCGCCCATCGCCGGTAAGGCAGGGTTGAATCTCCCGCGTCCACGCATGCCGGTAATGTCAGCTCTCTGCGGCGGGAGGCGCCGCAACAGCGCTGGAGATGGCAGCGGGGAACTCCCGAACTGCAACGGGAAAGGAGAACGAGCGAGAGGAAAGTTATGCAGGCGCGCCTCTTGCGGAGGCGGCCTGAACTTCGAACGCAGCTCCACACGGAGCGGCTGTGCGCCGTTAAGAACAATTGAGCCGGGGTGTGGAGGAAGGGTGCCATACGTTCAAGAATTTAGATTTATTTCAATCTGAATTTTTTACTGGTTGTAAGAACTACAAAAAAGGAGCACAATAACAGCAGCGAGCTGTAGTAAAAAATTTGAGGCCGGATTTGCAATATTAAATTGGGTACAACCTTCGCAGCGAAGATTTTGCAAAGGTGATCTTGCCAGGGCCACCTACTTAAGCTGTTCTTTCTTCGCTTGTTTGTCGCAGTTTTTGTTTTAGGATGACAACAATGAATTCTTCAAAGCTGAATAGTCAATCATTGCTCGTGGTTCGAGTCCTGTTTTCTACTAGAAAGTGTGCCATAGACTATGATTTGAATAGAATACATTAATTTAACCAATGCTATTCTTATAAACGAGTCTAACATTCGGAATATGACTGAAATAAGAGAGCAAAGAATGCTTCGCCTTAAAACACGTTAAAAAACGCTAATTATAATAGGCGGTGGCTACGCTTCCTCTTTTTTATTATTAGCCTGGATTGCCACATGACATACTGTCAGAAGGGAATTACACGTAGGCATGAGGCCCGTTTCACGCAGATATGAAAAATATTCCACCATTTGAACTGCACTGTCTACGAACCATCGTTTCTAGTCTTCAGGCTAGTCACTCCTTAACTTCACACCCATAAGTACACTTTCCCAAAATGCCTTTGTCCCAGAGCAAGCACCTGAGCTACGTTTGCCAGGCTCATAAATGCGTTCATTAAGATATAGTTCTGCATCTCTTCCCTAGCGAAACATTAAACGTGAAAGCTACTTCTTCTTTAAAAACTGGTTTTCACTATTTAGGTCGTTGTATTCGTTACGAGCTCATGAATAGCCAACAGTTCATGATACACGGTAGAACAGCAGCATTCGCCGAAACTCTAGCTGCCGTACAATAAAAATGAATCACCAGTAAGAAGTCGTACGTTATCTTATGATCCACGTGCTCACTAATGCAGGGAGCATTTTTCAAACGTATAGGTGCCTTTTCCAAATATGTAGTTCGGCTTTCTGTTGCGGTTCCAGTGCCGATCCTGACGCTACATACCTCTGGATGAGGAGTACTGTACTTTTTTTTTTTAAATTCCCCAGCACCCTGGAACTTTTGGCATACAAAAACATTGCCTTTAAATTGTCTTTAGTCAGTATGGTCGTCCCAGGCAAAGTAGCCCTTTTAGTTTTGACGAAGACTGTACGTTCCAACTACAAATGGAATATCTCGCGTATTGCAATATATAAGTGAGCGAGCAGAATAATCTATTACGAGTGAGCAGCAATGAGACCTCGATATTCTTTAGGGCGATATTCACTGTCTATATTTCTTTATGTTTCGAAACAATTATCGATTGGCTGATAAAAAATATGCCAAGGATTGGTTTTTCAAGTAACTTTCTATTCCGAAAAGTTGCTACTGACTTACGGGAAAGAACTAAGTCACTGGAAAAACTCGGGGTCTCATTGAGGTTAAACACTGTTGCGGTTAAACAGTTTTAGATGTTCCTTGAAAAAGTATTTCTTGCAATACCCTACAACGTATAACTTAGCTTCTAGCACTACCCATATCTAAATCGTATTGTTTGTAATACCAGATTATTTTTCCAACCTCATGTTCATTATTGTACTGACTGCAAATTTCCTCTATGTAATTCATAGGGAAGGCCTCCTCACAGTATTTACTTTCGCGTCTCCTCCTGAAAACGTATCCTATTTGACCTGATTACTGGTCATACATTTGCACTAATAAACTTGAAATATAGCACGGCAGACAATTGTGTCCCATACGAGCTGCTACAAAATATTTACTCTAGTGTTAGCAAACGACATCAGACCGTAGATCTCCAGGTCTTAATATATGATAATACAATATATCCAATACAATGTATGTTGAAGATAAACTGCTACCATATACCCGCCGTGGTTGCTCAGTGGCTATGGTGTTGGGCTGCTGAGCACGAGGTCGCGGAAACGAATCCCGGCCACGGCGGCCTCATTTCGATGGGGGCGAAATGCGAAAACACCCGTGTGCTTAGATTTAGGTGCACGTTAAAGAACCCCAGGTGGTCAAAATTTCCGGAGTCCTCCACTACGGCGTGCCTCATTATCAGAAAGTGGTTTTGGCATGTAAAACCCTAAATATTATAAACTGCTACCATATAAATGCTAGAGGATAAAAATTATTGTAGTCGTGAAAATAAATGCGTGTGTACGCTGTTATTTGTTGAAAATATCCTTCCGAAGTGTTTTAAGTAAACATTGCAATGTAAATATGCCACAAGTGAATTTAGTTCAGTGGGGTACTGACATGACTATTTCGACTTTTGATCGATTGCGCTACATGCAGGTTCTGGATCACCAGGCCCTAGAAAAAGGAATACTAGCAAGCCTGAAAGCGTCCCAAATGATTTAGTGTAGTAGCTTTCCTAGACACAGCTTGGTTCGCTGCCCAGAAGGTGTATGCATCACGACGTCATGACGCAGAAGGTGGTCACGTGGGAGCAGGACATCGCGACGTTTTAGCACTTGCTCCAGCTTGCTCGGCGCTCGGTTACAGGTTGCCACATGGCGCCGCTCAAAAAGTAGCAGCGAACAGCCTGTACCAAGAGAGAGGAGCGAGTGCCAAAAGGTTGCGATATCGCGCTCTCACGTGACCACCTTCTGCGTCATGACGTCATGACACTTGCACTTCCTGAGGAACGAAACAGAAACTGGCTAGCAGCCACTCACGCTTTCCTCCTTTTTCTTTCTTTTTGGTGGATAATATAGGGTGTTAGACATAATGGGGAAAATGTGACCTATAACCCTTGTTAACTGACTTGCTCTTATTCTTATTTCTTTTCTATTGCAGGTGGCGAAAACAGCGCCGCTGTGTGCCTCCGTCGGTGTGCGTGTGTGAATATCTATATTTGTGGTGTATGGTCAGTGTTCACTGGTGAAAACGTCGTGTATTACGACAGTGAAAACGATCAACTAACGGATATTTCAATTATCGGTGAGTATTGGAAATAAAAGTGCTTTGATGTATTCTTTTGGATGTTGATAGCAGAATTTATTGCGGTTATACAGTTGCTTAACTTGCTGGCAATTTAGCACGACCACTCACAACGAAAAGACGCGGAAACAAGAAAGAAAAACAACAGCTAGAGAGTGCACACGAGTATAGCGCTTCTATCCGCTATGTCATTTAGTTTCAGACACATGTTTATTTCAGAAGTGGCTTGCTGAGTGACCTTCGCTTTGTCTCCGAGTCATCATGCCAGCGACATTTGTTCCTTGCCCGCTGACGTAGGCGTCTAATTTCGTTTTCCTCATTTCCATATTTGCATACGCGCTGGTTGCCCGCCACGGGTAAACAATGTCCCGCCTTGCTCTACTCAGCTGGAGGTGCGCACACACAAGGAGCCGTGAAATAGGCAACCAGGCACTCCGCGATCTATGCATAACCAGAAACCGCGTCGCGCATATATTACACAGTATACAAAACAATAAACCAGTATTTCACGTCGGATAGGTCGTAAAACGCTGCCAGTAGGCAGCACCGCGAAACCGTAGAATGCCCGCGGTGAATAGCTTGCGTTGTCTCGAGATCTTCCGTAATGTGCGTGGTCTGGTGAAGGCGCATTGTATCTCTCTTTCTCCATTTTCTTTTCTCCCTTTCGGTAGCACTAAAATCCGTCACGCGTGCGTACACAGTGACTTTCGTGTTTGCCTGTTTACATACGTTCCTCGCGTTTCAGCGCCCGCGCAAAGGGCTGTTCACACGGGCACGGGTGCGGACAGAAGCCTAACATACGTGATCAGACTAAAGGATACCGCTATCGCCGGTCTGTTTGCTTGCCTTGCTATCACAGCCGTGACGGAGCTCTCTGTCGTCATTTGACGTCATCTTAATGACGCTGGCCACTTAAAGAACAATCGACACTCCATTTAGGACAGGACGGCGCGGCTTATTCGCGACCATCACGTCTGTGGGAAGCCGCTTGCGGCACACTTTAAAAGCGCGAGAAAGCACAATCGAGATGCGTGTCCGACAAGCACGTGCTGCATGCAGATGGTTGGGAAATGCACGACGAGGAACGTGCCGTTGTGCCTTGCTTCGTATGGCTGCCTCTGCGGACAAAGCTATGTGCGAGCTTGCTGCTTTTGGTTCGGCGTTTCCCCGGGACCAAATACTGACAAGCCTTTTACGCTTTAACACGGAGTGCTTTGGATCACTGCGCTCCTGCGTGCGGAACGTGAGGCTCTAGGACAGGTGCTGGTCTCCAGCCTACCGAAGCTAATGGATCTTTGGGAAACCCTCCACAAACTAAACGTGAAAGTCGCGTACTTCTTGCATTGAGAATATCGCTCAGCGTTTGCGCTTGACTGATTTCAAAATGATTTGCTACGTGCACGTACACTGTCCTCTCTATCCCGATCTCCTTCTGCTGTTCCCCGTTTTCCTGCCCCCAGTGTAGGGTAGCAAACCGGATGCTCGTCTGGTTAACCTCCCTGCCTTTCCTCTTCTTGCTCTCTCTCTCTCCCTATCTCTCTACATCTCTCTCTCTCTCTCTCTCTCTCTCTCTCTCTCTCTCTCTCTCTCTCTACCATCCTTCAATGCAATTGTGACCGAAGCAAAGTACTGTACACTCGCGAGGAATTTGAAACATTATGTCATTCTTTCAGTTGCAATGTTGCCACTCTGCTTGTCTATCATTCTTCCTGTTATGTGTCATGTCATATTATTAGTGTGTTATTCTAGTCATTTGTTGCATCATGTGTTGTGTGTACTGCGCATAATTATAGGTATATACGGTACAATACTGGGTTGTTTTATGTGCAGCATGCTAATTTTCGATCCTTTGTCTAGAGTGGCTTATGTTTAGTGTGTGCTGTCTTATATGTAACTCTACCTAGTTTTGTGTTCTTCAGCTGTATAGATCGTATAGATATAGAGACGGAGCAAGCGGTGCTATTTGGAGACGTCATGTACGTATGTCGACCAAAATATCGAAAAGTGTACAAAAGTAGCAAATTATGTCAATTGGTGGCTGTATGTTTATCTATTTATGAATTGCATGAGCACAGGAACACCTACAGGAATGTTCGGGCGCTTTGTAGACATATTGATTTTCTCTAAATTTCTGGGCCAAAGCTATTCCGTGCGGAAACCTCAACTCACAATATATAGAAACCAGTAAAGTCCAGCAGAATTAATTTATTTCATGCAGCCCAGAACAGAGCACTGCATGGGCCCGGGCTGACTCGAAGACCCGGGCGGGGCTGGGCCGGGTAAAGAAATATTTAGCGGGCCTGGGCAACGCCTCCTAGATAGCAGGCCTGTGCACTCTGCTTTATGACGTCATGCTACTTGGACCGAAAGCTTCACTGCCAAGATCAGTGTCACGAAAACGGTGACATCCAAATCACCACGGCTCACCAACGCCTACTATAGATAGCAATCCTGTGCATTTTGCTTTATGACATCATGCTACTTGGACCGAAATCTCTACTGTCAAGCCCGGCGTGACGATAGGGTTACGCCAGATTCACCGCGATTTACTCGGGAGCCTCCCCATTAGGTTTTATGGTATTCTATGATACTATGGCAGTCTGGCAAGGTAGCGTGACTTCATGTATCAGAGTGCTCAGGCGTTGTGCTATTTAGGAGGCGTTGGGCTTAGTCGGGATCATCCCCATTAGATTGTAAAGCAGTCTAGCAAGGTAGCATGACGCCATAGATCAAGGAGCACAGCTCTTGTGCTATCTAGGAGGCGTTGCCCGGACCGGGCCTGGGCCCGATGCCTTCGGGCTTGGGCGGGGCTCGGGCTTGAAGCCGCAGGCCCGTTCACTAATGAGACTATAGGGGGTTGCGATTTGAGGTTGGCGTTAGGGAAATGAATCGACCAAACCCATCTACGAATACGTCCAGAAGTAGGAATGAAGGGAGAAGGTTTATTGGCTTAGTTACACGGCTCCAGTTACAGAAGCCCACTCCATGCAGGAGCAAGTTAAACGTTTTAGTTCCCGGCAGGACCCTCGACTCCATTGCACGAAAAGTCTCCGCTTTTCATACCGTCGTCTTCCTTAGGCGAGTTGACTGGGGAATCTGAGGACTGTATCGCGGCCAGTCACTATCGTCGAATCGGCTGCGATGTCAAGCCCATGCTATCGCAATGCTCCGAAGCCTCCGCTCACCCGACGTATAGAATAGGGGACAGGATAGCAACCTGGGAATACATGGTGGGCGCCGGAATTCAGCAGCATTTGAAGTTGGCCCGTTTCATCATTAGTTCAGACTGTCAGGTAGTGGTGGGGGTGTGTGCCTCTTGTGGACCCGTCAGTAGTAGGTGTGAACGCAGCGCTGACTTCTTGGTAGGCACTGATGGATTGGCGGGGATTGCCTCGTGGCAAACGTCTAATTAAAGCCTGTTGCCGTGTTGAGACGTAACAAGGGCCAGACCTTCGAACATGCGGGTACTCTGACAGATCTGAGGCATTCTGTGCGGAGCCCATAAGATAAGCTGAAAAAACTGGCTGAAACAAAGCGGACAAAATAATAGCGAGTTATAATTCATTCTTTTATTTCATTGTGTAAATAGTCTCTAATTGCTTTTGTTGTTTTGTTGCTACAAAAGCAAGCAACGTTCTTGCGAAAGATTAAATTATTCTACAAAACTCCTTTGATACAGTATGGCTGCTACCGTTTCTTACAATTACATTATGTCATTACTCTCAATATTCTTATTTTATTGCAGTTGTGCCATTTTACCACTTTCTTATTTATTGCACTACATTGAAGATTGCTTTATGGTCAATGAGTACGCATGGATGGAATCAGCCTTAAGAGTATTCATCAGAGAGTATAATCGATTAAGAGTATTCACCATTAAGAGTCCAATCAGCAATGGCTCATACCCATCTAAGCAACAAAAATGCAATAGCTCATCCCTCTCTTAAGGCAGAGGCTACAAGCACTCAGCAAAGGGAAGCGAACAGGGCATGCATTCATTGGAATCCCGCACACAACGTAGAGAGCGGCGTACGTTTCAGTAAATAACAAGCTCCAAACAAGCGTCTGTCATCATCAGCAATGGCTCATACCCGCTAAGCAAGCAAAAATGCGATGGGTCATACCCCCATAACCAAACAATAAATGCAATGGGTCATACCCCCGTAAGGCAGAGCCTAAAAGTGCTCAGCAAAGTGAAATGAACAGTGCATACATTCATTGAAATCACCCATGCAACACACAGAACAGCATATGTTTCAACAAAGAACAAGCTCAAAACAAGTATCCAAACCATCAATAAAGCATTGCATGCCCCCCGTCAGCAGTTGTAGAGGTGGTTTGGCAACAGCTTGGCTGGACATCCATTTTCGCATGGTCGGGATGGCGAGTGAATTTTTTTCCACCAATACTCTAACCGCCTCTAGCTTATCTCCACGGCTGACCAGTTGATGCTTCCAAGCGCTTCTGGAAGGCGTACGTTACCTATGTGTCTCACTGGGTGAATATCTTCGCATTACATTAGGATGTGCTGAGGGGTTTCCGGAATTTTGCTGCAGCAGACACACGCCTCATCGTGCGCCTGCAAACATTTGTCGCGGTCCTTAGGCAACCAGCTCGTACCTAAAATATCAAGGTATTTTCCTTTGTTTTATCGTACATATTTCTTTCTTGCCATTCTTGTAACTCTTCCTGGTATTTTTTGCTTCGATTCCTTACATCCAATTAACTGTCTCTTTCTCTCACTTTAACTTGGTGACTCCTGGTTGTTTCTTCACACTCTCAATTACTCTGTGCTTGGTTAAGAACTTTCTTGACCTTTTCCTCCATTTCGTATCCATGCTTTTGAGGTACAGATGCTTGTGCACTTTAGCCGCCCATTTATTTTCATCCATGTTCTTGAATCTTCCTTCAAAATTAATCTTGCTTAGTGCTTCTCTGACTTCGAAATCTTTGGTTAACTTCCCACCCTGACTAGATATATGACTTTAAGCTCATGATGGCATTTGCGAACGTCAGCGCTGGCATCATTACTCCCTTTCCAGATTTCACGCCACACCTTATATTTATGCTAGTCACAAAGTGCTACGTGTTTCATTATTACTGCCTTTCGCTTGCCCTTTATTTTAAGATTATCTTGTTGGTTGCTCGAGTAAGTATCTACTTCGTTTATGTATACGCCTGGATATTTATATTGCTTGACTATAGGTACGACTTGCTCTTTAACTGATACCACGTAATTACTCATCTGCTGATTAAAGATCATAATTCCCAATTTCTCTGTGCTAAACTTAAGGCCTAGACTTGTCGCTGCGTTGCCACACATATTCACAAGTTTGTAAATCTCTTGCATCGTCCGCTAGTTGCACTGTGTCGTCCGCATACACCAGCCCTGGGGCCATCTAAATTAAATTATAGGGTTTAACATGCCAAAACCACTTTCTTATTATGAGGTACGCCGTAGTGGAGGACTCCGGAAATTTCGACCACCTGGGGTTCTTTAACGTGCACCTAAATCTAAGTACACAGGTGTTTTCGCATTTCGCCCCCATCGAAATGCGGCCGCCGCGGCCGTGATGCGATCCCGCGACCTCGTGCTCCGCAGCCTAACGCCATAGCCACTGAGCAACCACGGCGGGTACCCCTGGGACCTTCTGTTGCACATTTTGCCCATCGCCAATGCAACACAAATCAAACCCCAATTCAGCGTTTTCCAGTCGTCTTTCTATGCCCTTAACATAAATCGTAAAGGAAAATGGATGACGCCGGTAGTGGGAACTGCATTTCATTTATTTTCCGTGGCAATTATTGAGGAGCCTAGCTACTTCTTCAGTCAAGAGGTGGCACTGTGGTCAACTTGGTAGAGGGGAGGAGAAGCTTAGAGCCGAGGATCGTTTGACAGTATAGGGAAAAATTTCTCCGACGGGCCCGGACCGGGTCCTTTCATGTAGTCACGGGCCCAGCCCGGGTCTCGTCTGGCATGCATGGGTCGGGCCCGGGTTTGGAGATACGGGCAGGGTTCGGGGCAGGGCTGCATACAGCGGGCCTGCGCCAAATTTTTTTCAGCCCATGCATCGCTCTAGTTCAGAGTTAACCCTCGAATGTTTCCTGCGGACGCACTACCTGACACATTTACAGGATGTGACAGCCTCTGCTGCTAGTTAATTGGTGGTCTTTCATTCTAGGTATTCAGATCACGCGCACAATATAGTTGGGATTCAGATCGCCCACTTTGGATTTTTCCCTCCGCTGCCGATATATACCAACACTGTTGGACTGGGCAAGAAGCATGCTCCTTTCCCACTTTTCCACAGTATGTGAACTCTGTGTCACCCACATGATTGTCACAATGGAAGCATTCACATTTACACTGACTATTCAAGAATTTTCTCAAGACCAACATATGCATTTTCAATTCCATCCCCCGGAATACATTACTGTTGCCGTTTTTCACATAGGAAATCATCAATGACAGCAGAGATTCATGAAATACTATTGACCGCTGACTTGTTCCAAGCATGGGATAAA